>NC_084736.1:2095988-2215988 GCF_033978785.1 Entelurus aequoreus
CTCAAAACTACTTTCATTCATCTTTTCAGCGTAGCCTTAATTTACCTTTTGAATAGAAAAATGTTATCTCAGCACAAACCCCGCATGGATTATAAACTAAGTGTAAAAATCACTTCCAAAAAGTCAGTAAAATACAGAATGTTGGATTGAATAAATATATGGTGAGTGTGCTATTACAACATAGACAGAAGGTTACAACTACTGTATCTGAATGAGATGAACAGGAAGTGTGCTTTGAACAGCACTGCTGGGACTAGCAGTCCGAAGCATCCACATTGCGTCAAAGTTTCCTAAACGTTAGCCTCGATGGAGTGGAGGAAACCTCCGTGATACTCGCTGACAAGGAGGCGGGAAGGCATGGATGTGGATGAAGAGGAGGTCAGGGGAGAAGGAGCTCGTCCTCCCTGTGGAAGCTGCTAGAGGGGCACAGGAGAGGCTGGCTGGAGCAGTTTGTGCTCTGACTCTTCAGGCTCTCCGTGGACTCGGACGACCCTGGAGGAGACGTGGAGGTTAAGACGGGAGCGTTGCAGGCCAAGGCAGGTAGAAAGCCACCAGAGGGGGGACAGAAAAGCCTACGTACCGCTGTTACTCCTCCATACCAACCGAGCAGGAGTCAGGACCTAGGACTGATGAGGAGGAGGAGGAGGAGGCGGGAAGAAGAGTGGAGACAGCCAAGAGCGCAAGGGGAAGGAATGTTAGGAAACGAGAGGAGCATGGCGCTCGCAGTACAAAGCAAAGCATCCGGAAACACATTGGAAGACGACAGACAAAAACGATGTAAGAGGGACGCTTAACACGAGAGGAACCCAATTCATTAGGTACACATGCTCATGAGCTCTAATGGAGAGAGGCTGTTACTTCTTAAATCTGGAAATATATTTGCGGGTTTCTTTTCTCTGCTATAAAAAGCAAATAATTGGCGCAATCTGCAAGGGGGGGGGTGTCAAAGGGTGCATTAGCTATGATTCCAGCAGAGGGCGCTGTCCTTAAAGTGAATGTGCTCAACACCTTCAGCAGGAAGATGATAGTGTGTCTTGTATGTACAATAATGTATACTATATGCTTGTACTAGTTTCTTAATAGGGCTCTAAAAAAAAACCTCGATTTTCGAATGAATCGCGACTCATACTTGTAACGATTCTTAATCGATAAAAAAAAAATCAGTTGTGTCCATCTACTCAGGCAAACTATATAGTTGATGTAGATGATCTATATCTGCTCTACACATTTACTTTACACAAGAAAAGTGTTGCTTTATTTGTATTTGACTTTATTAAATGTTTGGGTAGAATTTTATTAAACAAAAGCACGTTTCTTTAAAGTAATATAATAACTGATCAGAGCTATTATCTATGGTTTTGAATGGAGAATGGATTCTGAATTGAACCATTAGCCCCAAGGATCGTGTGTGGTGCCCAAAGATTTGCAGCCTTATTCTTAATGTGTATAAACTACAGTATATTGCATTTTGGTCTTAGTATATTTCTTTTCTAAATACTAATTAAAAGAACAACCGGTTATAATAGAATAAACAACAAGTAAAATTATATTAATAGTAACGATAAGTTCAAATAAAAATAGCAAAATAATAAAATTATGTTTTTTCCGTTTTTTTTTCTCTTTATTCCCTTTTTTTACCTTTTACACTTGTTTTTTCTATCAAACTGGTGTGCTTTTTGTGTCATAAATACAATTCAATAAAATGATTGTTAATTAAATGCAAAAATCCTCACATTTATTGGTACAATACATCTTGGGAACATTTTGACCAGTATTTTAGGTCAAAGCATAAACATTCTGTAAATGTATCAATAAATGCTTTAAGTATATTATGCTTGTGGAAAGTACTTTTATTTAACATTTATTTTGTCAGCACAGTCAAACCGGATGGTTGCCCACAGCGCTGTTATTGTGAAGGGGAGAAGTGTAAAAAAAAAGAGCGAGAGAGACTCTTCAGTTGGGACTGCTGTCCTGTTTGTACATTGATCTTACATCGACGATGTCGTTCACCACAACACAAGCAGATGAGATGTGTCATGGGTGTATGGATTGTTCTTGCTCGCTTTAGCTCCGTAGTTTAGTGGCTGTCTCCACATTGTTTAGTCAGGACGGGCTGAATGAGCGGTACTGAACACATTATTTACCCAAACAAAGCTTCCTTTTTCTCACGATGAGAGCATTTTGCTCACATTTACTGTATGTCAATCAATGTCTGTTACATTTTCCCTTTAACAGCGGGTTTTGTTTTATTGGTTAATTCTGTGATTTGGTTCGCAGTTACACTAGCGTTCAAAAGTTGGGGGTCACATGTAAATGTCCTTATTTTTGAAGGAAAAGCACTGTACTTTTCAATGAAGATAACTTTAAACTAGTCTTAACTTTACAGAAATACACTCTATATTGCTAATGTGGTAAATGACTATTCTAGCTGCAAATGTCTGCTTTTTAGTGCAATATCTACATAGGTGTATAGAGGCCCATTTCCAGCAACTATCACTCCAGTGTTCTAATGGTGAAGTGAAGTGAAGTGAATTACATTTATATAGCGCTTTTTCTCAAGTGACTCAAAGCGCTTTACATTGTGAAACCCAATATCTAAGTTACATTTAAACCAGTGTGGGTGACACTGGGAGCAGGTGGGTAAAGTGTCTTGTCCAAGGACACAACGGCAGTGACCAGGATGGCGGAAGCGGGGATCGAACCTGCAACCCTCAAGTTGCTGGCACGGCCACTCTACCAACCGAGCTATACCGTCCCTGGTACAATGTGTTTGCTCATTGGCTCAGAAGGCTAATTGATGATTAGAAAACCCTTGTGCAATCATGTTCACACATCTGAAAACACTTTTGCTCGTTACAGAAGCTACAAAACTGACCTTCCTTGGAGCAGATTGACTTTCTGGAGCATCACACTTGTGGGGTCAATTAAACGCTCAAAATGGCCAGAAAAAGAGAACTTTCATCTGAAACTCGACAGTCTATTCTTGTTCTTAGAAATGAAGGCTATTCCACTAAATTGTTTGGGTGACCCCAAAATTTTGAACGGTAGTGTACGTTAAAATGATATGGCCTTACTTTCTCTGTTGAGTTTAGTGATTACTGATTAGGCATACTAGCACTGTGTCAAATAAAAACTAACCATGGTGAGATAATAGACATGGTCCTTTTTTTCATTATTATTCATCTGCTCACTCATCCGTTTTACCATTACAAGCTCAGGGTTTTTTGCGTGCACGTTACGCCACCCATTAATCTTTTTTTTTTTTCAATTATAATAACTATAGGAGTCCAAAGACATGCACCTGGGGATAGGCCCCTCCCACCTCCAAAGACATGCACCTGGGGATAGGCCCCTCCCACCTCCAAAGACATGCACCTGGGGATAGGCCCCTCCCACCTCCAAAGACATGCACCTGGGGATAGGTTGATTGGCAACACTAAATGGTCCCTAGTGTGTGAATGTTGTCTATCTGTGTTGGCCCTGTGATGAGGTGGCAACTTGTCCAGGGTGTACCCCGCCTTCCGCACAAATGCAACTGAGATAGGCTCCAGCACCCCCCGCGACCCCGAAAAGGGACAAGCGGTAGAAAATTCGATGGATGGATGGAATTATAGGATAGTGAGAAGCCAAAATCGAAATCAAGATTACAATTTGATTAATTGTCCATCCCTAAATTACAGTACACGTGAAAGTGTCAAAAATATGCATTATTATCTTTGTAAAAGCAGCTCTTGTATTAGATCAAGCAGGTGTGCCTAATGAAGTGTCCACTAAATTCCCCAGAAATACATAGATGATGTGATATGAATGACTATTTACTGTAATCTCTCTCACCTGGCAGCGACAGTTCTCCCGACGGGTCGCGCTGTGTTTTGGCCAAGCTGCTGTGCTCACTGCCGCAGTCCTGGAGGATGTCGGCGCCGGCGTGCATCCTGTCCTCTGGAGCACCCGGGAGAGAAGTGTCCGTCAAATGCATCGCCGGCCCACGTTTTACGTCTCATATGGTACACACTCACCATCATCTGGGGACAGCGAGTCGGCGACGTCTTCAGTTGCTGTGGCCTGCAAGAAAAAAAGAGGAAGAGGTATCATCACATGTGAAGGCTGGAGTGAGAAGCAACCAGGGATGGGTAATATGGCCTAAAATATATATAATCTGGCATGTAAATGATAATAAAATATTTTCAAAACAAGTTAAAAAAGCTCCTAGCTGCTGACATGCGGTAAGATATTGTGTCATTTCCAGTTGTATTATTTTCTCAAAATGATTATTAATCTACTTGATCATTTACTGTTAAAATCTTGTTACTTTCTGCTGTAATACAAATCCATCTACATTGCTGTTAAAATGCACTTCATTATTTATACTTTTCATATGCTTATGTAACGAAATTTCGTTCTTATCTGTGCTGTAAAGTTCAAATTTGAATGACAATAAAAAGGAAGTCTAAATCTATAATTACTGTTGGATTACTTGACATTCATTTTAGGGGATACCAAAAATGTGGGGGGGAAGGGAGAGGAGGGACTGTGTGATCTTAGAAGGAATGAGAGGTAGTGTCTTCTCCTCCGCTTTGCCATCTTTTTCCACAAAAGTCTGGTCTCATCGCAATTAAAAGCTGGCTGTGGTACGAAGTCCGCTTCATCAATCTCTTCAATGCGAGCAAACACAAAATGGCTGCCAGCGGGACACATGATGAATGAATGAAGCGTTTGTACACAAAGACATGGCAGACATTGGCTCCATCTAATAGTCCGTACATCCAAAAGTCCGCAAAAAAGATGGGTTCGTAAATCGAGGTTCGACTGCACTTAAAATGTTGAAGATCGATGAATAATCAATTTTGATTTAACAGTATCAATTGAATATTAGAATCATTTCATTTTAAATTACATACAAAATGTATAATAAGATCAATACTGCAAAATAAAACAAAAGCAAACAATTACTATTGGTTATTATTACCTGAGTTTGTAAAAAAACTAAAACTATACTGTACTTTGTTCTACTTGGTATCGTTACGGTCAATATTTGTATCGATCCGCCCACCTTTGTGTACATCCTAAAGCTCTAGATTAGCAGTTTGCTATGCACCTTCTTCTTGTGTTTAGTGTAGCATATTTAACTATTCCTTGTCCTCTAGTCCTCCAGTGATAAGAATACATGTAATAAACATAGATTATTTGCCGCTATGGAGGCAAGATTTAGTGATTTAGAAGCCGCTTTGAGGAATATTAGCTGCTTGTGAGGACGTTACATTGCTTTGAGGATGCCTTGGTTCGCTTGTCTCTGTCAAATTGCCAGGACACAGCTAGAACGTTCCATCAACATGCACCATCACAATATGACCACAGTATTCAAAATTAAATCGTCCGCCAAATGTATATCATTTATATTGTGCAACCCTAGTAGTAACTTACGTCTGTGGGGGCGGGACTGCTGGACAGAAGCGTGTGCGGCTGAACGTCTGACATCTCAGACAACTTCTCCTCATCCTCCTCCTGGATGGGAGAAGACGGAGACCTCAAAGTGCTAAGAGGAAACACAAGAGAAACCTTTGAGTCCATATATCACATCTGTCAACATCTGGCACACCACATCATATTATGTGGCCCGCAAAAAAAGAAATGTGTGCCAATATATGGAGGGCACAACTGGAAATTGTGATGTATCATGTTGTATGCTTGCATGTTCGAAATAAACTCAAACTCAACTCAACTCAAAAGAGGACAAAAGTAAATAAATAGATATTTAAATAATTCCATCCATCCATCCATCCATTTTCTACCGCTTGTCCCTTTCGGGGTCGCAGGAGCCTATCTCGGCTGCATTCGGGCGGAAGGCGGGGTACACCCTGGACAAGTCGCCACCTCATCGCAGGGCTATTTAAATAATTACTTAAATGTATTGTTAATTAATTAAATAAACCATGAAATAATGAAATCAATAATTACAAAAATAATGAAAAGTGAATTTATATTTAAAAAATGACATGTATTTAACTCCAATTATAAATAATTAATAACACATATAAATAATGATTTCAAGATGTACTGTTATGTATTTATGTATTAAATTTGTCACCCCATATAACAGATATAGCAGGTAGAAGTGGCCCGTTGAGGGCAGACGTAACTGTGATGTGGCCCACGATAAAAATGAGTTTGACACCGCTGCCATATATGAATTCACTTGGCATTTCATTCGGTACACTTGGGAAAAGTCGGCCTTTACAAAGAAACTTGGTTTTGAGAGAGCTGTTTCTAATGTTTTGGTTAGCTGCATGAGAGTAGCAAAACATTAGAAATAGCTTCAAGTGTGGCGCCACAAACTACTTGCACTATAATAAACTAAACATGTGTATTACAATGCAAAAACATACCTGTCAGGTGACTTGCTGACTTTGCCCTTCTGCAGGCCACCGTCGCTCAGATGCTCCGGTGAGCTCAGCGGTCTGCCGTCGCCGCCCGAGAAGTTGATGTCGTCGTAGAGGGGTGCCGACGGAATGGGGGGGGACACTGAACACATTCCGTTCAAAGCCTCCAACAACGAGACGGGCTCAAAGCCGGGTGGGACCGAGTCAGAGCTCTGTGACAAGAACACAAATGAGAACCTGGCTAAATTAAAAATGTGACCACAGATGTTCTGTGCTTACAGAGTGCTCATCGTGGTCCATCGTTTGAGCCAGAACAGGACTGAAAGAGACGGGAGAGAGCGTTCCGGGCTTTTTTCTCACGGCTCGGATTTGCAACAAGGCCCTGAAGGCTGCATCAGAGGAGGAACAGGAGTCCAGTTAGGTTTAGATACTTGGAACATTTGCACCATGAATGAAAGCTCATGCCACTCACGCAGCCTGCAGATGGGACAGTTGTTGGCTTGGTAGCGCAAGGTGTCGGCGCAGGAGTTACACAAGCACAAATGTCTGCAGGGCAGGATGAGGGTGTCCCGCAGGTCCGACAAACACACCACGCACTCGTTGCTGTTGTCGCTGTTCTCGTCGTCTGACGGCTGCAGGGAGAGGAGGACGTGGCCAATTAAAAACTATCTTGTTCTCCCTCATGTGCGCATACCTTAGTTTCTTGGTTGTTCTTGTTCTCGATGCCGTAGATCTCCTGCAGGAGGTAGCTCACACGGTCCACCTGAAGACGGAAAAAAAACATTTGCAGAAAAATAGAGACACTCGAAGAAAAAACAGCAACACATTTTTGCACCAGATCTTTTTCCAAATATGGCCAAGTCATATTGCAACACTATAGAAACATGGTGGGAATCCAAAATACTATAGCTTCACATGAGCTAACCGTTTACATACTAGTTTGTTAAAAAAAAAAAAAATATTTAACACAAAAATACTTTTTTATTACTTCATTTTTGTATCAGTTTTGCCGATTCAATATTTTATTCCACCTTATAATAATACAGTGGATTTACGAACACCTCTATTTGTGAACTTTTCGATGGCGCCAACTATGCCTCTGTGTGCGAACCATGCCTCATTCACCACAATTCATTCATTCAATTTGTGCCTGCTCGTATTTAAGAGATTGAGGAAGCCGACTTTGTACCACAGCAAGCTTTTCATTGTGATGAGAACAGATTTTTCTAGAAAAAGATGCCAAAGCGGATTTATTTCACAGCGGAGGAGAGGACTACCTCTCGTTCAGCATTACCTCTTCCAAGAGAACACACACGCCCTCCCTTCTCCCCGTCCGTCTGCTTTCTTTTCTCTCGTGAGCTGCTCTGTTGCCAATGTTAAATTGTCTAAGTGGATTTTACTTTTTAAAATGTTTATTATTGTAGCAATATCGTTTTTAAAGTGAAGGATTTTTGATCATTTGTGAGGGCACCAAAGGGACTCGTGTGTGTGTGTGTGTACGCGTGTTGGCAGAGCAGCGCATACAGAACAGTTTAGCTTGTCGTTGGTGTTTTGGCTTGTTAAAAAGATAGTTGATCCATCATCCCCTTGTTATGATTGAAATACTGTACATCACTTTATATTGTGTTAAAAACAAAAACAAAATATGGACTTTTGTCCAGGCTGGAACCCATCATTCATATTTTCATTGTTTCTTATGGAGAAAGTTTACTTCACGAAACAAACTTTTCTCTTTACAAATTCTGTTCAAGAACTAATTAAGTTCACTGTACTATATTTCAACCTAATATAACTCATCCAAAAGACATAAAAAAACTCAATTAGACCTACAATTTGCTTTTGCTTCAGTGGCTTCACGGAGAAACTGCCATCCACGTGCTGCAGGGACAACACAAACGGGGATGAGCTTATTTGGAAAACGTTCTTTGGATCTTAAAATGATTCAATCCAATGTGTACGTACTCGTTCAAAGGCTGCCAGAAGAACGTGAGCATGTCCGAGGCAATCTGGAGAAGAAAGCACGTTATTGATACAACCCAGCGTGTGTTTGTGTTTCAGTCCACAACCTACCGTCCCCTTCGTCCACCACCGCTTGGATCACCATGGGAAACACTCCTCGGTCCAGGTCAAAGTTCAGCTTTTAGGAAGCACAGATAAACTTACAATACATATATTTGAGTTGTTATTTTAATAAGTTTAATAAGTGTGTGGCGGCTGCCGATACTGACGTCTTCCTCTTTCCACTCAGTGAAGTCGATTTTGAAAGACGGCATAGAAAACTGCTGGCTGACGCCCCTCTTGTAGTGGACCGTCTCCGAGGCCATCGCTGAATCCTTCGGGCTGTACCTTCATGTGAATAATTGGAGTGAACAAGGGGTAGTTTGTCACTTTTTTTCATCGCAACAACTGAACTTTTCTCTTCGCTGGAGTCTCATCATTCGCCGCAGTACCCATGGCAACTGGTGGTTGCTAAGGACCCACCATTTCTATTCTATTCTTAGGCCATGTCCACACCAACACAGACACTTAATAAGCGCTTACTTATCTCTGCATTTAGGCCTCTAGTCCACATGCAAATGCATACTTTTGTCCTTAAAAAACGTAGAGTTTTGCTGGCCAAAGTTCCAAAGCTCTGTGCTGGACACGACACAAACAGAGACTTGTACTCCTCTGATGACGTCACGGTTGTGCGCTGTCATTTCCAAAGCTCCACACCACAACACTGCCTTGCTGGCTTTAAACACACTATAAGAAGACTTGCTGTATGTTTGAACGTAAACATACTGCTATTTTAACTCTACATTGATACATTAAAAAAATGGGGCTTTGCGACACTCTCACCAGCGACAATTTATTGAGAGTCAACTGTTTTGGATACGATTGCTGTCGGACCTCCAGCTGATGGGACAACTTTGACAAGCGAGACTTTTTGCTTTGTGTCATAAGAAAGGTACAACATTATCTCATGTTTTTAATCCTTGTTTAACGGCAGATCATGAAGTTAACTTACGTGTGTTGCTTCAATTTGTGTAGATGGAGCTGGGCGCGACCGTGCGACTAAAAATAAACATAAGGTATCCTTCCTCCTCATGTCATTGTATGTCTAGTATATCAAAATAAACATTACAGTATTATAACAGAGGTGTAATGCCACCAAATCAGCTGTGGCTGCTTTTCCAGTCTTCTGATTGGACAAAATGTGCATGTCAGCAGGTGTATGCATTTGTGACAGTTTTGAAACTACACTTGTTTAGATGGAGATCGTTTTAACCCCAAATATGCGTTTTTGAAACTCTGTGTGTGTGTGGACATGGCTTTAGTGTTCTTTTTACTGGGGATCCACATTATAGTTAAAACAGTTTGATGCTGCTGTGCTAGAATAATAGCACTCAGTCTGCTCTTATGATTTGATTTTGCAGGTTTGCCTAATGAGTAAGCACCTTGTCACATTATTAATTCAACAAAAGAGAGCTTCTTACACGGCCATCCCATTGGAGAACTCCTCAAAAGCCTGGCAGTAGAGAGTGATGGCCACCCGAGCGTCAGCGTCAAAGGTGAACTCCACGCCGTACTGAACCTTAGGTTTGCCACCCTCCTCCACCGTAGTGTCAGAGTCGTCTTTATACCTGCAGACCACAAGGTTCGACTGTCAATATAGTCAAGTATTTCCTCCTCGAGAAACTATAAGCGTGGCCAGTCCTCACTTACCTGACCAAACGCAGCGAGTCCTTCCGTATGTTGACCAGACTTCTGAGGGTTTTCACTGGCTCATGGGGTGCAGGAGTCACGTAGGGGAACTGGTGGGAGACGAGCAATCATTGGACATCATCTCAAATGTTTTTTTTGTTTTTTTTAAAGAACGGTCAGCTCACCTGCACTGGCCTGTTCCCCAGAAAATTCAAGTCCATGTTCTCCCCGAAAAGATATCCCTCAGGATGTGGTGTGTCAAACTTTTCTCCTCCCATGAAGAAATGACTGGCAAAATAATTCCCTGGGAGAAAAAGGAATGCTAATGTTATTGTAGGTATTTGTGTATTGGCCTGCTGGATCTCTGCATTGGTCACTCAGTGCGTTTCACACTTGACCACGGCATCGTGAGTAGCCACCAAACCACTGTTTTTAGAGTTCAACGGTGTTGTTTTCATTACCACACTGTCTAGTTTATCCAGAATATCAACATTTTTGGACCAAACAAGTACTCGCACCACAACTCTACACTCAACAAAACTCCCCTGCCAAAATTCTAGAGTGAGTAAAATGTTAATTGGAATCCATAATATAATATAAAGTTAGATAATTTATCTGTGAGCCTACCGAATATCTTTTAAATCGATTCACACATTGATTTTTTGGACCCGCTGATTGCCTTGTCGCTTGTGATGTGACACACGTTTACTCAAATTCACTTCCAGCGCTAATTTGATTAATTTAATCAATTAAAACTACACCATAACTGTGAAACCTCTTTTTTTCCTGATTCTTTGTTTAGCAAACTTTGCAGTGATACCAACCTTTTTAGAATGGAGGGGTAAATATTAAGAAAACTATACATTTATTTAACAAAAAGGTCACACCTAAAATCTCTAGCCCCATCGACTTTGTATTAAAGTTGACCAGAAATTAGATCATTTTTAAAGTCTAATATTCATCACAGGAAAATGATACTATATTATTTTCCCCCACTCTTACCTAAATATTGTAGTAACACATCACATGTACACTAATTAAGACACTCTAATCTTTGTGAATATACCCTAAACCAGGGGTGTCAAACGTACGGGCCGAGGGCCGGATCAGGCCAGCGAACGGGTTTTATCCGGCCCGCGGGATGAGTTTGCTAAGTATAAAAATTAACCTGAAATGTTTGAATGAAAGAAACAGCCACTGGATGTCCACTGGATGTCCACTGGATGTCGCAATAGCAATTCTTTGTATCTTTGTAGATGATGCTATACAGTATATGTACAAAATAAACCACATGACGTTAGTAAATCCATCCATCCATCCATCCATTTTCTACCACTTGTCCCTTTCGGGGTCGCAGGGGGTGCTGGAGCCTATCTCAGTTGCATTCGGGCGGAAGGCGGGGTACACCCTGGACAAGTCGCCACCTCATCACAGGGCCAACAGATAAACAGACAACATTCACACACTAGGGACCATTTAGTGTTGCCAATCAACCTATCCCCAGGTGCATGTCTTTGGAGGTGGGAGGGGCCTATCCCCAGGTGCATGTCTTTGGAGGTGGGAGGAAGCCGGAGTAGAACCCACGCAGTCACGGGGAGAACATGCAAACTCCACATAGAAAGATCCCCAGCCTGGGATTGAACTCAGGACCTTCGTATTGTGAGGCACATGCACTAACCCCTGTGCCACGTTATTAAGTCAGTCGAGGAAAATGATCAAACTACATAAATAAAATCCTGTCATTTGATTTTGATAAAAACATTTTATCTTGATAGATTGAAAATGAACACCAATGAGTTGACTGATGAACATTATCACATCATTTATTCAGAAAGTATAAATAACGACAAATAAAGATACAAAACTATTAACCGCTACATGTAAGTGTAAAAAAACAACAACAACATGATTTGTACATTTTCAGAATGTGCTTGTTCTATTTTTAAACAAAGAAAACAATCTGAAGTTGTCTTTATTTTTAAGTTATCAGTCAAGCTGATACTAATGTTACTAAACTGTACACTAATTGGAAGTCAAGCTGATACTAATGTTACTAAACTGTACACTAATCGGAAGTCAATATGATACTAATGTTACTAAACTGTACACTAATCGGAAGTCAAGCTGATACTAATGTTACTAAACTGTACACTAATTGGAAGTCAAGCTGATACTAATGTTACTAAACTGTACACTAATTGGAAGTCAAGCTGATACTAATGTTACCAAACTGTACACTAATTGGAAGTCAAGCTGATACTAATGTTACTAAACTGTACACTAATTGGAAGTCAAGCTGATACTAATGTTACTAAACTTTACACTAATTGGAAGTCAATCTGATACTAATGTTACTAAACTGTACACTAATTGGAAGTCAAGCTGATACTAATGTTACTAAACTGTACACTAATTGGAAGTCAAGCTGATACTAATGTTACTAAACTGTACACTAATTGGAAGTCAAGCTGATACTAATGTTACTAAACTGTACACTAATTGGAAGTCAAGCTGATACTAATGTTACTAAACTGTACACTAATTGGAAGTCAAGCTGATACTAATGTTACTAAACTGTACACTAATTGGAAGTCAAGCTGATACTAATGTTACTAAACTGTACACTAATTGGAAGTCAAGCTGATACTAATGTTACTAAACTGTACACTAATTGGAAGTCAATCTGATACTAATGTTACTAAACTGTACACTAATTGGAAGTCAAGCTGATACTAATGTTACTAAACTGTACACTAATTGGAAGTCAAGCTGATACTAATGTTACTAAACTGTACACTAATTGGAAGTCAAGCTGATACTAATGTTAGTGTCCGTTGTTGACATCCTTAAATCCCTCATGTTGACATACTCCTTGTACAGTACGACCTACACCGATATATCCATGCCTCCAAGTACGACTTCGGAGTTTGCACTGGCTCCCTGTTCATTTTAGAATTGATTTTAAATCCTTGCTGTTTGTTTTTAAAGCTTTACATGGACTGGCACCTCAGTATATCTCGGACCTCATCCAAATTTACACTCCTGCGCGCGCTCTGAGGTCCGAGAGCCAGCTCCAGCTCGTGGTGCCCAGGACAAGACTTAAAACCAGGGGAGACAGGGCCTTCTCTGTGGTCGGCCCTAAACTCTGGAACACTCTGCCCCTCCATGTTCAAACTGCTCCCACAGTGGAGTGTTTTAAGTCTCGTCTAAAGACCCACTTTTATTCTTTGGCTTTTAACACTACGTGAGTTGTGTGGTCTTCTGTCCTCTGTTGTCCTGTGTGGTTAGGGTCAGGGTTATAAATTTTGATGTCTATTTTACTGTTTTAATTGGTTTCACCCTTTAAAATCGTTTTTAATCATATTTATTTTTTATATTGTCTCTGTATTGGTTTTCTATTCATTTATTCTTTGTTTTTATTCAGTCATTGGTGTAGCATAATATTGTTTTTAATATTGTTTTTAATATAGTTTTTAATATTGTTTTTAATATTGTTTTTAACATGGCTGTGCAGCACTTTGGAAACATTCTTGTTGTGTAAATGTGCTATATAAATAAAGTGGATTGGATTGGATTGGATTGGATTGGGGGGGGGGGGGGGGGTTTATGAGAGAAAAAAAGACGATTTACCGGATTTAGGTGGAAAACGATAGGCCGAGTTGGCTTGGATGTCAATATCTTCAACCCCAGCGATTCTGCGACTCAGGACGGAGCCCATCTTCTTCTTCCTCCGCCGTTAGCTAGCAGCCCAGACGACCGACGAAGTGTGACCGACAACAGTCGCAAGGCGCGCGGTAAAAACGGTTGACAATAAACCGTGCAATTTTTAATCTGACATCGCGATCTTTGTTTACTGGCAAGCGAATGCTAACAGAAAACCGAGTGACTTGTTTTTGCCAGGGCGATGCTAACGCTAGCAAAGGGACGCGATCTGATTGGCTGCCTCCGAGAACTCCCGGATATTAGGGGGCGTTCGCTTTGGGGAAGCGAGTCGCCCGCGAGGACTCGATAGTGGGGGAGTCAGCGGGAGGTCAGGCGGAGACGTGGGCGTGTGTGTTATGGTGTGATTAAACCAGTAAAAACATCAACATTGACGACACATTTACAGTATATTGTTTTATGAATGTACATTGCTATTATTATATTATCAACGTGTTTTATTGCACTGAATATTTTAGCTCTTCAATAGTCAACAGTGTGTGTCGTGACAGTGGTTTAGCGAAATGAATAAATAAATAGCATGCTGCTTTCAGCGGGCAGAGTTAGAAACTGCAACCACACGAGTTCCGGTCCTGCACACTCTTTCACACTAAACGTCGAGTTTACATTAGTATTTTATTATTGCAGTTGTTCACTTATACTATTTCGCATTGCTAATCATAACACCAGGGATCAATACTGGGACCAAAATTGCTCAATGTTTATATAAATGACATTTGTAAAATTACAAAATATTTAAAGTTAGTATTATTTGCGGATGATACAACAGCGTTTTGTTCAGGAGAGAACACACAGAAGATAATACAAATAATAACAGAAGAAATGAACAAATTATAAAGATGGTTCGACAAAAACAGACTATCTTTGAATCTCAGTAAAACTAAAATAATGTTATTTGGTAACAGTAGAAGAGAAAGTCAAACACAAATATAAATGGACGGAATATAAATTGAAAGAGTAAATTAAACCAAATTTCCAGGTATAATAATTGATGATAAATTGAACTGGAAATTTCATGTAAACAAATATACAACATAAAGTAGCAAGAAACACGTCAATAATGAATAAAGCAAAACATGTTCGAGACCAAGTATCACTTCATTTATTCATTGAATAAAAAAATACTGAAATTCCACGACATAGTGAATTTGCAAACAGCTAAAATGATACACAAAGCAAACTATAATCTGCTACCCAATAGTATACAAAAATTCCTCAACAAAAGAGGAGAAATATAATCTTAGAGAGAAATGTAATTTAAAACATTTGTACGCACGTACAACACTTAAGACCTTCAGTATATCAGTATGTGGAATTAAATGATGGAATGGATTAAGCAAAGAAATCAAACAATGTACTAATATGATCCACTTCAAGAAACTCTTCACACTTAAAGTGTTTACAAAGTACAAAGAAGAAGAACCATGATAAACATTCTCAATTATTCCAGCCATCCATTCATTTTCAGGATAATCTTACTCATCTCACCATATGAAATATAACTTACTTCACCAATTATTATTTAGTTATTTATTTATTATTATTGTTATTACTTATGGAGTATATTGTGAATACATTGAGAACAGGAAGTGAACAAACAATTTAGCAACTGCTATGTAAAGGAAAAGGGGTAGGATTAAATAAGCTCTGCTTCTTCCTACTCCTTTTCCAACACGTTGAATAGACAAACTGGAAATTGTGATGTATCATGTTGTATGCATGCATGTATAATGTTGTATGCATGCATGTATCATGTTGTAGGCATGCATGTATCATGTTGTATGCATGCATGTATCATGTTGTATGCATGCATGTGTGATGTTGTATGCATGCATGTGTGATGTATCATGTTGTATGCATGCATGTATCATGTTGTATGCATGCATGTATCATGTTGTATGCATGCATGTATCATGTTGTAGGCATGCATGTATCATGTTGTATGCATGCATGTATCATGTTGTATGCATGCATGTGTGATGTTGTATGCATGCATGTGTGATGTATCATGTTGTATGCATGCATGTATCATGTTGTATGCATGCATGTATCATGTTGTATGCATGCATGTATCATGTTGTATGCATGCATGTGTGATGTTGTATGCATGCATGTGTGATGTATCATGTTGTATGCATGCATGTATCATGTTGTATGCATGCATGTATCATGTTGTATGCATGCATGTATCATGTTGTATGCATGCATGTGTGATGTTGTATGCATGCATGTGTGATGTATCATGTTGTATGCATGCATGTATCATGTTGTATGCATGCATGTATCATGTTGTATGCATGCATGTATCATGTTGTATGCATGCATGTGTCATGTTGTATGCATGCATGTATCATGTTGTATGCATGCATGTATCATGTTGTATGCATGCATGTATCATGTTGCATGCATGCATGTGTGATGTTGTATGCATGCATGTGTGATGTATCATGTTGTATGCATGCATGTGTGATGTATCATGTTGTATGCATGCATGTATCATGTTGTATGCATGCATGTGTGATGTATCATGTTGTATGCATGCATGTGTGATGTATCATGTTGTATGCATTCATGTATCATGTCGTATGCATGCATGTATCATGTATCATGTTGTATGCATGCATGTATCATGTTGTATGCATGCATTTATCATGTTGTATGCATTCATGTAGTATGCATGCATGTATCATGTTGTATACATGTATGTATCATGTTGTATGCATTCATGTAGTATGCATGCATGTATCATGTTGTATGCATGCATGTATCATGTTGTATGCATGCATGTATCATGTTGTATGCATTCATGTAGTATGCATGTATGTATCATGTTGTATGCATGCATGTATCATGTTGTATGCATGCATGTATCATGTTGTATGCATGCATGTAGTATGCATGTATGTATCATGTTGTATGCATGTATGTATCATGTTGTATGCATGCATGTATCATGTTGTATGCATTCATGTAGTATGCATGTATGTATCATGTTGTATGCATGTATGTATCATGTTGTATGCATGCATGTATCATGTTGTATGCATGCATGTTCGAAATAAACTCAAACTCAAAACTCAAACATAGCCTAAGTCCAATAAATATTTAAGTATAAAAAGTACTCATCCGAACTATATCATCATTATTACTAGATAATGACGTAACAAAATATCACGTGATGATAATAAGATCATCCGTTTAGCGGATGTCGTCAGCAGTGCTGCTAACTTGACGCCTACGCCACACAAGCCAAGCTTCACCTTGCATTGAGGTAATACCTGGCGAAACAATGGTTATTATGTTATATTTGATTGACATCGTATGACTTCGTAGGCTGTGTTTGATCAACATGACGTGGTTTATAGCCCACTCCACTTGTTTGTGACGACAATGCAGACGCGAGCTCGCTAACGTTAGCAAACAAGATGTCCTATAGTGCACTGTTGTTTAGAAATTAAACAGAAACATGGCGTCATAAAGTTGATATTTTGTCACTTAGTAACCAGCACACAAATATATATATATATATATATATATATATGAGTGTTGTGAGGCAAACATTTGCTAAGAAGGTGAGCTGTCAGTCAGCTAGCTCGCTAGCTAGCATCACTTAGCCGCTGTTGCTACGGCGATACATTTAAAGAAATGCTTTTCAGAGTTTAACGCGCATTATTGTGAATACTTCTGCTACTGTGCTTTGTTTCCGGTGGTCTGTGTTACGTAAATAAGTTACTATGGGTTAGTTGTGTCTCCGTAAAGCCTTGAGCTGGATAATCTGAAAGGAAGGATTTCAGTTTTCACATCAGCTTGCTTTGCTTTGCTTGACTTACAAACCCTGAGCTTTTCAACACAAGAAAGTACTATTCATCTATCTATCTATCTATCTATCTATCTATCTGTCTGTCTGTCTGTCTCTGTCTGTCTCTGTCTGTCTCTGTCTGTCTCTGTCTGTCTCTGTCTCTATCTATCTATCTATCTATCTATCTATCTATCTGTCTATCTGTCTGTCTGTCTGTCTGTCTGTCTGTCTGTCTGTCTGTCTGTCTATATATCTGTCTATCTATCTATCTATCTATCTATCTATCTATCTATCTATCTGTCTGTCTGTCTGTCTATATATCTGTCTATCTATCTATCTATCTATCTATCTATCTATCTATCTATCTGTCTGTCTGTCTGTCTGTCTGTCTGTCTGTCTGTCTGTCTGTCTGTCTGTCTGTCTGTCTGTCTCTGTCTGTCTCTGTCTCTATCTATCTATCTGTCTGTCTGTCTGTCTGTCTGTCTGTCTATATATCTGTCTGTCTATCTATCTATCTATCTATCTATCTATCTATCTATCTATCTATCTATCTATCTATCTATCTATCTATCTTTCTTTCTCTCTTTCTTTCTTTCTTTCTTTCTTTCTTTCTTTCTTTCTTTCTTTCTTTCTTTCTTTCTTTCTTTCTTTCTTTCTCCAAGTCTGTCATTGTCTCACTTCTTGTTCCATTCTTCTTGTTCCAAGTCTGTCATTGTCTCACTTCTTGTTCCATTCTTCTTGTTCCAAGTCTGTCATTGTCTCACTTCTTGTTCCAAGTCTGTCATTGGGACAGCAAAGGTCCAAACTGGCATTTATTGTACGATGTTCCTTCAAAGTAGTGTGTAAGGCCACTTTATGAACGTGGGGGGCGACAGAAGTCTTCTTGCAAAGTGCAGCAGCTTGCGAACAATAAAGAAAAGCACATTTCACTGGCAGTGGCGGGCCGTGCGTTTCCCACCTAGGCCTTCAGTGATGTCCCACTTCAATGATGACCTCTCAAAATAGCATCATTGATGTCACCACACGACCATTGCTGGAGAAATACTATACAGAAACACATTTATACACACTACTGGCCGTTGAAACACATCAACAGTGTACAAAAAAAGGTTATTTTCTGGCGCATTTAAAAGTCAATAAACCCGCATCAGCAATTAAAACATATCTTATACTGTACTGTCAAAATTAAAATTGAAAAAAACACTAAACGTGAAAAAATAAAGAAATAAAATATCTGAACTCACAATCTGGAGAACCCTTTCAAGCTTCCGGGGTTGGCCGACATGCTCTCACAAGATGTAGTTTCTCTTTAAATATCCTTCTTGAAAATGGCCTTGCAAATATATGTGTTGTCTTGTCTAATCATAAAAGTTGCAGCCGAGGCGTGTTGGCTGACTTCTTCAAGTTTACTCCACAGCGTGCTCATCAAAAACATCCCGCTGCCGGCATGTCTACATTAAACCTAAACAGGGCTACTGCACATGCTCTTCACTACTGTGGCATGCTGGGTAATGGAGTTCTTATATTACCCGCTCATAACATCACTATATATATCTGCCTTAGGCCATCTAGAAGGCCTGACTGACAACAACGCGCGATCTGATGGGCTATCGCAATTGTCTATCAACTGTATGTCCCCGTTCCATTACAGTGCACACACATTGTTGATTGTGAAGGCTTCTGGCAGATTTGGTACAGCATGGCAACATAAGCTAGCTAAATTCTGATTGGATAAAAACTCTATAACCTAAAAACAACAGCGCTGGAAGGAGCATAATATGACATGAAGAGAATAGGAATACTTTTACAGATTTAAGGAAATAAAATAAAATAAAATAAATGATCTTTAGTTATGATGACGATTTCTGGTTATGTTAGGCCAGCAGAGAAGGCTTTGCTGGCCCTGACACCACACCACTGCATTTCAGTTATGTTTGAAAGGCACAATTTATTGATTTTTAGTTTCTATCAGTGAGTAGAAAAACACCACAAAATATGTTTGGAAAAAAAACCCACCGTTTTCTTTGGGCGTAGGGAAGGGAGTTCCCAACTGTATTTTGTTCCCTGCAACTATGTTTCCATTTTAATTTCAGCCAAACAGAAAGTAAAAGAATCAACGCATCTCCTCCTGTATGCCACTGATACATGTCGAGCAGAGCTAGGTAGCAGGGTGCGTTATTTAGCCCTCTCGTCTCCTAAAATTTGAGCTTTTGGACAGAAAATACTGCTGGTATGTTATTTATGTCTTGTTATTCTTAGATGTATAGACAACTGCCTTTTAACAACACCCCTGTCTTTTTGCAATCAGTTTAGGTGTTAGTGATTTAGCTTGTAAGGAAACTGCACTTTATATGGAATTTTGCATGTCCTTCACAATCCTTATGTGAGGCAAAAAAAAGCCTATTTTTATTTTTTTATGCAGTCAAACTCGTAAATAAACGCTCGTAAAAATGGAGCCAATTGGAGTCGCTCTATTTTACCTGGTAAGCGCTGTAAAAAAAAAAAACATTCATTATGTACACGCTGTTAGTATATACGTAATGTAGTAAAATACATATTTATAATAACATGTACTATGTACATATTTTGGTCATTTTAAGCATACGGTGGCATATAAATTTCACAGACAAATCTCAATGTTGGCTTTTCCCTTAAACAACTACTAATCAGGACAGACTTCATGAGAGCCAACAATTTCCTTGGGACAAATGATCCAGAACCTTATATTTTTGAGTCTAATACATGGTAGCCGACATACACGGTCAGAAAAACCGTGAGAGTCTTGTCAATTATGCTAAACAAGCCACATGATGCTTGATGGGTTCACATAAAAAAGTTCCAACTTTTACTCCACAGGCTGAGGCAAGGACTCCATTTTTTTTTTTTGCCAATGCATTTAATGCTTCATATTCATATTAATATTTGTGAAGGCATTTATTAGTTCATCTAGGCCAGTGGTTCTCAAACTTTTGTCAACAAGTACTACCTCAAAAAAAGCTTGGCTGTCCTAGTACCACCATAATGACCAACAGTAAAATACAGTAGCGTATTAGGCCTAAGTATTCATTAAAAACAAGGCAGAGGTTTAATTAACTTGTGTATTTAATATTTTTGGCCACTGTAACACACAGTTTGAACAGTAACACATTTTTTTGAATATTGGAAAATAAAACACTTTACTTCGATCAAGTAATTATTTGGCGTACCACTAGGTGGAGTAGTGGTACGCGTTTCACACTTTGAGAATCTCTAGTCTCAGTGAACATTTCGCCACATTTGCTGCCATTACGTGACTGTGACTCCTTGGCCATGCAAGGCGGACAGCAGTCTATCATTTTGCCTGTTGTTCATGATCATTATGAAAGACATGACAACGGATGGATTTAAAAAAAAAAAAAAAGGATTCTAAATATTAAATAAACGTAAATAAAACTCTACTTACAGCAGAGCCAACGGGAGCTCCACTATTCCGCCCATAAAATTCATAAAAAGTAAGCATTTAAAAAGAGCCAACAATACTCCATTTACATTTCGTGACTTAAATACTAACCATGCATTATTAATGTTATAAGCGCTAACGCAAACAAATTATTTTAAGCGGTGACATAATCACTTCCTTGAGTCCCCATGTTTACATCATCGGGGGGTATGATGTTTCCTCACTTCCCTGCTCCCTGTAAGTTTATTTTAGATCATAAATCATGTCATGAAAAGTAGATGGCTGAGGATATAATCTGACAAGTTGGGAGACTTTGACAGCCATTTAGGACCTGGAACTGGTGAGAACGACACAAAAAGCGCTAATTTTTATTGCCAATCCTATGCTAACAAACAGCAGAATTGCAACAGGTTTTACCTCCTGTGCACTTTCGTCTCCGCGCTTCCCCAGACACAAAACACTTCCTCATTCTCCGCCAGGCTGATTTCAGGCACAGACGGTGTGTTTGTGATCATGGGAAAATTAACATCAAATCAAAACCACACAAACAAAAAACATTACGAGTGTCGGTGCTGTCTACAGCTCGGCAGAGTAACTGTTTAATACTCTTCCATATCAGTAGGTGGCAGCCGCTAGCTAATTGCTTTGTAGATGTCGGAAACAGCGGGAGGCAGCGTGCAGGTAAAAAGGTGTCTGTTTTAACAAAAGGTGAGTGCATTGAAGCTTAGGGAAGGCTATGCAGAACGAAACTAAAACTAAACTGGCTACAAAGTCAACAAAAACAGAATGCTGGACGACAGCAAAGACTTACTGTGGGGCAAAGACAATGTACATCCGAACATGACATGACAATCAACAATGTCCCCACAAAGAAGGACAAAAACAAGTGAAATATTCTTGATTGCTAAAACAAAGTAGATGCGGGAAATATCGCTCAAAGGAAGACATGAAACTGCTACAGGAAAATACCAAAAAAGAGAAAAAGCCACCAAAATACGAGCGCAAGACAAGAAGTAAAACACTACACAAAAAAGGTTGAAAAACACTGCTTTAATGTATCCTACATCTATAACATTTGCAAATATGGAGAGAACTGCGGCGGCGTTAAAGGAGAGAAAGTCCAATTGGAGCAGCAGCGCCAAGCAAATGTGACGTCATGCTCACTGCAGATCGCTTTCGTCTGGGACATCGAGGTACAGAAGTAGAGTACAGTCTATAATAACACCAGAAAAAGATGCTAGATTTGTTGCAAGTCGTTTTTAAAAAAAAAGTAATTTAGTGTCTGGACACTTCAAAAAAATTCAAAGTACATCGTAAGCAGCAACAATTGAAAAAATATGGCATAACGATATAAAAATGTATGGTAATATTAGGGATTTATGGGCACAATAGTGTACTCTTATTAGCTGCACTGTTATCCACCTGGTGTATGCTGTATTTGACAACTTTAGAATGCATAAAAAAAGACAAACATGTGTTGTCTTACATAAGGATTGTAAATGATAGCCAAAATTCCCCAAAAAGTGCAGTTTCTCTTTAATACTCATAACATACCGTATCAAATTTATTTCAGTTTGTTTTAGTGTTTTATTTCAAAAGTGACTTTCAACTAGACATAAGTAAGTTAGGCCTCACCAAGGAAGTGTACAGGATGGGGAAACTCCACGCGGCTCAAAACTTTTGCTTTTTGTTGTCGCAGCGTCAAGTTCTCAAGGGTGTTGTCAGTGGAGCTTTACGTCCAACACCTTCCACTCGAGCATGTCCAGTGATCCTCCTCCTCCATATCCAGGAGGTCCCAGCGCCCCGCTCATCGAGGACAAAAATGGACAACCAGGTAAGAATTGAACTACTGTTCAGTACATTTTTTGACAACAGTGCTGACTTCTGTGTTCTTATTTTGAGCTCCTGTGAGAACAGCACCCCTGCAAGGACAACCTCTACCCCCAGACTATGGACCACCCCCTTACGAGGGCCCGCACCCAGGGTTCCTCCCTCCACATGTTCCTGGAGAGGGGCCCATGCCCATGCCCATGCCCATGCCCATGCCCATGCCCCCGCCACCCCAAGGTGAAGCAGAATGCCTAAGATGCATGCTATTTCTTCTTAAAGTGGGTTTGTTTACTCAACAGCATATAGCATCAGACACATTTAGGCTGATGTAAATAAACAAATATGTACATATTACAGAATTATTTATTTATTTATTTATTAAAATAAAAATGTTATGTAATATATTTCAAAAATATATTTAAACAAATAATTGTAACTAATATATATTACAGTGTAATGAAAAATAGAAACTGTATGTGATTAAGACATCTACTGTAATATAATGGCTGTATATGTTAAAAGAAGGGGACTATTTGGAGTGGTGTTTGGGGGCTGCAACATTTTCTCAGACTCCTAGAGGGCGCTAACTTCCCGATGTATTTTAGGCATTATTTTGCGCGCTCGTACGGCTTCTAGGACGTAATGACATAACTACGTTCATACGTAGCACACGCATTGTCTTTGGGTGTTGTTAGCTAATGATGGCAATTTGGATAGTCAATGTTAGCTATCATTCAATGTATATTCTTTCAAAACATCAACATGACTGCAAATTAATTGCTGCTTCTCTTGGACTGCTTTTGTGTGTGTGCTCGCGTAATTGTGAGCAACAATTACGGTCCGAATCGCTCTAGCTGCATTGAAAACAATGGGAAATTCTCTGGTGACGTCACGCTACTTCCGGTACAGGCAAGGCTTTTTTTATCAGCGACCAAAAGTTGCAACTTTATCGTCGATGTTCTCTACTAAATCCTTTCAGCAAAAATATGGCAATATCGCAAAATGATCAAGTATGACACATAGAATGGATCTACTATCCCCGTTTAAATAAAAAAAATTCATTTCAGTAGGCCTTTAAGTGTTTATTTTTATTTGTACAAAAACTGCTTGGAATATACAGTACAGGCCAAAAGTTTGGACACAACTTCTCATTCAATGCGTTTCATATGTATCCATAAACGTGGATGCATATGAAAAAGTGCAATATATTTATCTGTACACTAATCTATTTATTTATATCTGCACCTTACTGCTTTTTTATCCTGCACTACCATCAGCTGATGCAACGAAATTGTGTTCTTATTTGTACTGTAAAGTTAAAATTTGAATGACGATAAAAAAAAAGGAAGTCTAAGTAATCTTTATTTTCATGACTATTTACATTCAAAACTATGACACCTGTGAAGTGAAAACCATTTCAGGTGACTACTTCTTGAAGCTCATGGAGAGAATGCCAAGAGTGTGCAAAGCAGTAATCAGAGCAAAGGGTGGCTATTTTGAAGAAACTAGAATATAAAACATGTTATTTTACCTTTATTTGTTAAGTACATAACTCCACATGTGTTCATTCCTAGTTTTGATGTGACAATCTACAATGTAAATAGTCATGGAAATAAAGAAAACGCATTGAATGAGGAAAAGGTGTGTCCAAACTTTTGGCCTGTACTGTATGTAGTATGGTAATATTAAAGTAAAAGTCATGCTACATGACTATACATGTTATAGTTCTGTTAAATTTGAAATAATTAAATTTAATGAGAAAGATGAAGTGCTTTATTGACACATTATTTATAAGGCTATGACCCACAGTAGTATTGGCCACTAGATGACCCACAGTAGTATTGGCCACTAGATGACCCACAGTAGTATTGGCCACTAGATGACCCACAGTAGTATTGGTCACTAGATGACCCACAGTAGTATTGGCCACTAGATGACCCACAGTAGTATTGGCCACTAGATGACCCACAGTAGTATTGGCCACTAGATGACCCACAGTAGTATTGGCCACTAGATGACCCACAGTAGTATTGGTCACTAGATGACCCACAGTAGTATTGGCCACTAGATGACCCACAGTAGTATTGGCCACTAGATGACCCACAGTAGTATTGGTCACTAGATGACCCACAGTAGTATTGGCCACTAGATGATCCACAATAGTATTGGCCACTAGATGACCCACAGTAGTATTGGCCACTAGATGACCCACAGTAGTATTGGTCACTAGATGACCCACAGTAGTATTGGCCACTAGATGACCCACAGTAGTATTGGCCACTAGATGACCCACAGTAGTATTGGCCACTAGATGATCCACAATAGTATTGGCCACTAGATGATCCACAATAGTATTGGCCACTAGATGACCCACAGTAGTATTGGCCACTAGATGACCCACAGTAGTATTGGCCACTAGATGACCCACAGTAGTATTGGCCACTAGATGACCCACAGTAGTATTGGCCACTAGATGACCCACAGTAGTATTGGCCACTAGATGACCCACAGTAGTATTGGCCACTAGATGACCCACAGTAGTATTGGTCACTAGATGATCCACAGTAGTATTGGTCACTAGATGATCCACAATAGTATTGGCCACTAGATGACCCACAGTAGTATTGGCCACTAGATGACCCACAGTAGTATTGGCCACTAGATGACCCACAGTAGTATTGGCCACTAGATGACCCACAGTAGTATTGGCCACTAGATGACCCACAGTAGTATTGGCCACTAGATGACCCACAGTAGTATTGGCCACTAGATGACCCACAGTAGTATTGGCCACTAGATGACCCACAGTAGTATTGGCCACTAGATGACCCACAGTAGTATTGGTCACTAGATGACCCACAGTAGTATTGGCCACTAGATGACCCACAGTAGTATTGGCCACTAGATGACCCACAGTAGTATTGGCCACTAGATGACCCACAGTAGTATTGGCCACTAGATGACCCACAGTAGTATTGGCCACTAAATGACCCACAGTAGTATTGGCCACTAGATGACCCACAGTAGTATTGGTCACTAGATGACCCACAGTAGTATTGGCCACTAGATGACCCACAGTAGTATTGGCCACTAGATGACCCACAGTAGTATTGGCCACTAGATGACCCACAGTAGTATTGGCCACTAGATGACCCACAGTAGTATTGGCCACTAGATGACCCACAGTAGTATTGGCCACTAGATGACCCACAGTAGTATTGGCCACTAGATGACCCACAGTAGTATTGGCCACTAGATGACCCACAGTAGTATTGGTCACTAGATGACCCACAGTAGTATTGGCCACTAGATGACCCACAGTAGTATTGGCCACTAGATGACCCACAGTAGTATTGGTCACTAGATGACCCACAGTAGTATTGGCCACTAGATGACCCACAGTAGTATTGGTCACTAGATGACCCACAGTAGTATTGGCCACTAGATGACCCACAGTAGTATTGGCCACTAGATGACCCACAGTAGTATTGGTCACTAGATGACCCACAGTAGTATTGGCCACTAGATGACCCACAGTAGTATTGGCCACTAGATGACCCACAGTAGTATTGGTCACTAGATGACCCACAGTAGTATTGGTCACTAGATGACCCACAGTAGTATTGGCCACTAGATGACCCACAGTAGTATTGGCCACTAGATGACCCACAGTAGTATTGGTCACTAGATGACCCACAGTAGTATTGGCCACTAGATGACCCACAGTAGTATTGGCCACTAGATGACCCACAGTAGTATTGGCCACTAGATGACCCACAGTAGTATTGGCCACTAGATGACCCACAGTAGTATTGGCCACTAGATGACCCACAGTAGTATTGGCCACTAGATGACCCACAGTAGTATTGGCCACTAGATGACCCACAGTAGTATTGGTCACTAGATGACCCACAGTAGTATTGGCCACTAGATGACCCACAGTAGTATTGGCCACTAGATGACCCACAGTAGTATTGGTCACTAGATGACCCACAGTAGTATTGGCCACTAGATGACCCACAGTAGTATTGGCCACTAGATGACCCACAGTAGTATTGGTCACTAGATGACCCACAGTAGTATTGGCCACTAGATGACCCACAGTAGTATTGGTCACTAGATGACCCACAGTAGTATTGGCCACTAGATGACCCACAGTAGTATTGGCCACTAGATGACCCACAGTAGTATTGGCCACTAGATGACCCACAGTAGTATTGGCCACTAGATGACCCACAGTAGTATTGGCCACTAGATGACCCACAGTAGTATTGGCCACTAGATGACCCACAGTAGTATTGGCCACTAGATGACCCACAGTAGTATTGGCCACTAGATGACCCACAGTAGTATTGGCCACTAGACGACCCACAGTAGTATTGGCCACTAGATGACCCACAGTAGTATTGGCCACTAGACGACCCACAGTAGTATTGGCCACTAGACGAGACCAAACCAATCAGAGCTGATTGGCTCAGCCTTGGGCAGTGTTATTGTATTACATTAAAAGATGACTTAAGGGTGTTATTTCTTTTCTAGAAAGCTCTTATAATCGACGTAATCAGTTTTTTTATGCTCTTGCTATTAAAATTATTAATTTGCAGAAATTGATTTATCGTAGTCATGTCCAGAACGATTTAACAGTGATTAAGAGGATTGTTGTGTTTTTAATAAAGGAGGCGCCTACCCTCCACCGCCGCCCGGCCCCTATCACCACCAGATGGGCCCTGGCCCCTTCATCCATATGGGGGGCCACACGGCGACCGTCATGGCTCCGCCGGGCGCCGCCACCACCGTGACCGTGCTCCAGGGTGAAATGTTCCAGACGTCGCCGGTGCAGACGGTGTGTCCGCACTGCCAGCAGGCCATCGTCACGCGCATCTCGCACGACGTGGGCCTCATGAACACACTCTTCTGCCTCTTCTGCTTCTTCGTCGGGTGAGTTTTTTAAAAAACAACAGATAAACGTGGACATAATGATATATATTTTTTAAATTGCAGGTGTGATCTGGGCTGTTGCTTGATTCCCTGTCTGATTGACGACCTGAAAGATGTGACACACACCTGTCCTTACTGTAAGGGCTACATCTACACATACAAGCGTATATGCTAACCACCGACATGCACACACAGCTCCCCCTGCTGGTAGTTACAGGCTTTTTCCCACCCCTCTTGGTTTGTGTATATACAGTCTGTCTTCAACCTCATACATTCATGCACACCACTGACTGCTTTTTATTTGTATTAAGTGAAGGCCATGTTACACGTGTCACTGAAGAAGACTCAACATTAAGGATCGCTGTGAAACTTGTCACTTTATTTGAACTTATCTGTGAATCTCACCTGGGGTTGATCTTTTTTAATAATTGTGTTTGTCTTCTTTATGTAAAGTATTTTATTCTTTGTTTTCCCATCTTCATATTGAAAACTGTGAGCATTTGTGTCCTTCCTTCTGACTTATTTCTCTTTTTCACAACTCCTATCTCAAATGTGAACGTCTTGCTCATTTTTGACTTTTATATTTAATTTTAGTGTTCCAAACTTGATTCAGTATGCACACAATTATATAACAGCCATTTTCTCGTTTATGCCCTTTGTTCCGTCATGTACTTTTAATAAGGCAAACATTTGCACTTTAAGGACATTTTTCCCTCTGATACATCATAAAAGCCTGTCTGCCATCACAGTGAAAGCTTTTTGTGTTAATATCGTTGCACTTAATCTGGATATGTGCAAAGCGAAGGTTCCAAAATGTCTCTGTACCAGTTTAGGCAGATTTTGACACTCATTGTAGATTTTATCCTAACTGCAGGCTGAATGTTTGTCACCGCCGCAGTAATTAAGAATGTTGGGGAACAAGTTACATTGATATCAAGGTCATTAGTCCCCCATGACTCCTTTTTTTTTCAACTTTATGATGACCTACATTGCTTTCAAGCATGACATAAGTCTACTGTTAACATAATTACTAAAATAGGCTGTTACATATAGTACTTATTGGCATTAAAACAATGATTTAACAGCATGCCCCATTGTGTAGCTCACGTAAACGCTGAGCCTAAATAACGGCATAGCTCTGTGACTTGTGTGTTTGAGTTGCTAAGCTGTACAACAAGACAAATCTACTTCTTCAGAAGGTGTTCCATTAGTAGTGTATGCCCTTGTGCTGGTGGGGAAACATGCAGGTCTGTGTTGCTCTCTAAATGTCCGCCAGATGTACGTCAAGGTTTGTTTTGACCGTTGTATACAGCTACTATTTTATCAATAAAAGTCTGAACATCACTTTTTGCTGACACTTTATTGTCATTGTGTGTTTAAAGAATAGACACAGTGTGGATCACACAAGTACATTTAACATAAGATGGATGGCTGTGTTTAGATGTAAAAAAAGACATGTTAATCTCTCCATCTGTGTCCACATTGGGCATTGCAGCATTTGTAGAAAGTGGTCATGGGCTCGTCTGCAGATCGTGTCTGAATCTGCATGAAATACGCCCGAGGATGGTCACATGTCGGACAGGTTTCTGTAAAAAGGTTATAAAATGTTATCTTTTTGGACAATATGAACACTTGTTCAATACCTCCGGTCTACTGTGTTTGACAGCACATCTTGAAATGACTCCATAGTGTTGTCATGGCAACGTACCGGGAGTAGAATCCACGTTCTCCCAAGCAGCAGCTCCACCCAGGACATCATCCACCTCCTTCAGCTTGGGATACTTCCTGGTGTTTACCTGCAGTTCATACAAGTCCTGGTCATGTCACAATATATAATAGGTAAGTGCGTGTATGACCTACCTTTCTGGTGACATTGTGTATATAGGGACACGTGTTACACGCAAACCTCAGGCACTTCTGTCCTTCTTCCACGATCAAAACGTTCCCGCAGGTTGGACAAAAAAGAAGCATGTTAGCAAAGACTCACCTTTAGTTGATATAAGTGTAATACCACGCCGAAAAGGTTCGGTCGATCCTGTAACCAAACCACGCATAGTTCAAACCGGAAGTTAGCCGCTGAGTGATGTGTTACTCTTTTTACAACTCGAGTGGAAACTTCTTCTTCTTCTTCATGTGGCTTTCCGGCAGACTAGACGCCCATCGGCGTATTGCTGCCTCCCACAGTTCAGTTCAGGTATTACCACAGCTTATGCAGTTACACTTTCTGGTGCAGGCCAGTATTCCACAGGTAGTCCATGACTGCTTTCATCACTGCACTTTGATGTTCCTCAGGGTTCAGAATAATCCTCAGTGAGATGCAGGGCAACCCTGCATCTAGTAATGCAGCAAAAAGCTCTCTCCTCTCTGTTGTGTATATAGGACACTCCATAAAAACATGCTGCACAGTTTCTTCTGTCCCACATTCACACAGTCCATTTTCATGTTTCCCAATACGGACCAGTCCCCCTGCAAGGCCACAGTGTCCAAATCTCAGCCGTGTCATAATGACTTGCTCCCTTCTGTTTCCCAGGGTGATGCTTCCTCCCCTAACACTATTTTGAATATTAAAATAAAACCTTCCTCTTGTTTCCCCCTCCCATTCTCTTTGCCACCTGATATTTAACTCCTCCTTTATTATGGAGCGGTACTCTGAAATACCCAGGGCGACGCCCACATCCACCTCCTCCCTGCTCAGGGCCTCTTTGGCAGCACCATCAGCAGCCTCGTTGCCCTCAACCCCCACATGAGCTGGAACCCACATGAAACCCACTCTACTTCCAGCTTGGTTTACTCTGTAGAGTGCGGTCAGCAGCTCACAGACCAGATCTGGTCTGACCTGTGACCTCCCCCCCTGCAGAGCCATCAGCGCAGCCGCCGAGTCCGAGCAGATAACTGCCTGCTGCGGTCTCACCTCCTCAACCCAATTTACTGCCCATATCAACGCCACCATTTCTGCCGTAAAGACTGAAACCCCATTTGGCAGCCGTCTGCTCTGGGTGATCTGCAGGCAGGGAATGTGAACTGCAAACCCCACCCTTTTACTATTTGGGTCCATGGAGCCATCTGTATAGATCTGCACATGGTCTGCCCATTCCTGCTGCATCCTCTCCCTCACCAACTCATCTGGGTCTCCACTACCCTTCTCCCTCTTCCTCTCTGCTATCGTGAAGTCAACCTCCACACTTGGTAGCAGCCATGGTGGAACAGAAGGCCAGACCACAGCCGTACCCCTGCGCACCCCACTCAAGCCGAGCTCTTCTTCCTCTGCTCTGATTTTATGGACAAAACTCCTGCTTTCCCCACCTCCCAGTTCCCAGCACTCCTCCAGCAGCTGCTTGCCTGGATGGACTTGGTCATGCCCATATAGTTTAGCTATGTGGTGTAAGGCCAGCTTCCTTCTCCTTAAACTTAGGGGTATCTCTCCCATCTCCACCAGCAAAGCTGGGATTGGAGTTGTGCAAAAAGCCCCACTACATACTCTTAACGCTTTTGCCTGCACCCTATCCAGTGCTGCTAGGTTTGTTTTGGCTGCAGCCCCATATGCCAGGCACCCATAATCAAAAGCTGAGCGAATCATGGCTCTGTAAATCATTATTTGTGTGTCTCTGTTTGCTCCCCACGTACTCCCAGCAAGGCATCTCATCACATTTATCACCTTTTCACATTTCCTCACTATTTTTTCTATATGTTTTTTCCACGTTAACCTCTCTTCAAAATTAACTCCTAGGAATTTAAACTCTTTGACTCGCTCTAAGGGCTTGCCATAGATATTCAGCCCCAGGTTTTCAGTCTTCCTTTTGTTTGTAAAAATAACAAATTTTGACTTTTCCACAGATATTTTGAACCCCCACTTCTCAGCCCAGGCCACTACTCTATCCAGTGCCCCTTGTATCTTCCCTGTTATAAACTTAATATTCCGCCCTCTTTTCCAAATTGCGCCATCATCAGCGAACAATGATAGCCCAAAGCCTGCCCCCACCTCCTGGAACATGTCATTAATCATCAAGTTAAATAGTACTGGGCTTATAACACTCCCTTGAGGAGTACCATTATCTATCCCCACTGTTTCAGAATATGCCCCCCCGACTCTGACCTGTATGGTCCTGTTTTGCAGAAACGCCCTGATCCAGTTCAGCATCCGCCCTCGTATTCCAGCATTAAACAGCTTCACCCCCAACCCCTCTTTCCACAACATGTCATATGCCTTTTCAATGTCGAGAAAAACTGCGACCACTGATTCTTTGTTGGCCTTAGCTTTCCTTATGTCTAGGTCAAGCGCAAGCACAGAGTCCATCGTTCCCCTCCCTAATCTAAAGCCACTCTGGATTGGTGCAAGCCATCCTTGCTTCTCTAATTTATATGTAAGCCGATCTGTCACTATTCGCTCCATAATTTTACACAACACAGCCGTGAGTGCAATTGGCCTATAGGAGCCTGGCTTTGCAGCTTCCTTTCCTGGCTTTAGAATAGGGATGACAACTGCATGCCTCCATGCCACAGGGATGACGCCTTCATCCCATACTGTATTGATGAGTGCTAGTATCTCATACAGCACCATGTCATCCAACTGCTTAAAGATTTCATATCCTAGTCCAGGGGTGGGCAATTAATTTTCACCGGGGGCCGCATAAGCAACCCGAGCACTGCTGGAGGGCCACACGACAATATTTCAATTACATTTTGCTCAATATTATTTTTGATATACCATAAGATAAATAATAATGATGATAATAATTAATAATAATAATAATAATAATAATTTCATTTAACCTAACTTAACTTTATACAAAAGCAGATTGCTTTTTAAGGTCACTTTATCCTGCATTATCCAACATTTTTCCCCATCAGATTTGGACAACCATCTGTTGTTAAAAATAGTTTTTAATCATATCTATTCTATATTGTTTTTTATATTGGTTTTATATGTAATTGTTTTTTTCTTTTTATTCAGTCATTGGTGGAGCTAAGGATAATATTTGAATATTGTTTGTAATATTGTTGTGCAGCACTTTGGAAACATTTTGTTGTTTAAATGTGCTATATAAATAAAGTGGATTGGATTGTCACACCCGCCAGCGTGTCCCAACACGCATTTACCTCTGTGAACAAGTCATTACCTGTGGTTGTCTCTTTAATTGACTGCATCAGAGCTCTCATCCAAAGTTAGCGAAAAACAGTCCTGTCTCCGGGCATTATCAGCGCAACAAAGTCCAATAAGCACTCCTTAATAAACTCTCCGTCAGAAAACGCCTTACTTTTTCTGGCGCTTTTGTGAGAAATGACGAAACTTGTCCTGACGGCTGCATCTCTGGGGGTGTGAAATATGGCACAAAGTCCTTGTTGGGTTTGCAGTTTTACCATCAACGCATCAGCCTCCCTTGCGCGCGCTTCATCAGACACATCCCGGTATTTTCCCTCGTGTTTCTTCGTGTAGTGGCGATTAAAATGATATTTAAACACAGCAACCTGTGTACCACACATTAAGCACACGGCTTTACCATTAATTTATGTAAAGAAATACTTGGCAGTCCATCTCTTGTTGGAAACACGCCATTCCTCATCAACTTTTCTTTTTTTAGCGTCTCATCACTTGTCTCTATGCACCTTCCCTCACAGGTTCCCTCCGGACATACGGCATAAATAACACATTTCAAAATAAAAGCAGCACAGTTGTATTGCGCGCACGACATAGATGTTTTTTAAACTTTATTTTGTAATTTGTAATTGCGCCGTTCAATTCACTCACAATCGCACACGCGCATACGTCCACACGGAAGTAATACAAATAACGCTTTTCAAAACAAAAGCAGCACTGTTGTATTGCACACTCGACATAGATACTTTTTTAAATTTATTTTGTAATTTATGATTGGCCTCACGCGGGCCGGACAGGGATGCGCAAAGGGCCGGATGCGGCCCGCGGGCCGTACAATGCCCAGGTCTGTCCTAGTCCATCTTTCCCTGGAGCTGTTTTACGCCCTCTTTGGATTGCTCTCCGTAATTCCTTCAGAGAAAAGTTTAAATTACTGGGGTCAGAATTATCCTGATTCACCTCAAGTTTGTACATTTGGTTTCTTATTACCTCATTTCGTTTTACAATACCCTCCTCTCCAATGTTTACCCCACTATGTACTTCTTGGAATTTTTTCACACACATGCTGGCTTTTTGACTGTCATTTGTAGCAACCACCCCCCCTTCTTCTAGGACTGGGATGCTTCTCCCCTTAACAATCCCTGACATTCGCCGGATCACTGCCCACACCTCCCCTACTGTTGTGTCCTCCCCCAGCCTTCCGCAGTAATTCCTCCAACACTCTCTTTTGGCCGTTTTAATAACCCTCCTGGCCTTGGCTCTTAACCGCTTGTATTCTATAGCATTTTCCTGCACTGGGTACCTCCTTAGCACACTATAGGCTTTATTTCTTTCCCTCACTGCCTCATCGCACATTTTATTCCACCATGGCACAACCTTACGTTTTACAGCTTTTTTCCTTGGGATGCAGCGGTTCATGTTATCACTTAACATACTGCACAGAGTATCATTCCACTCGTCAACTGTTCCGTCCTCTATCACACTGTCTATTCCCTCTATGCACCCCTCAACAAATTCAGCCCATTTTGCTTTATTATAGTTTAGTGGCCTCGGCCTAGTGTCTTCCTCCACTAGCAAGGGCTGGCCAAATCCCACCACTATTGGGAAATGGTCACTTCCCATAGGGGTTTCTTCCATGGTTTCCCACTTCCCTTTCCAAGCCAATTCTGGGGAAGCTATAGTTAAATCAATGCATGATACCCTCCCTGTTCTGATGTCAAACCTGGTTGGCCTCCCATCATTTAAACACACCAAACCATGCTTGTCCATCAGTTCCTCTATCACTTCCCCATTCCTATCCCTGTCTCTGCTTCCCCAGAGTGGATTGTGTGAATTAAAATCTCCCGCCCATATCACTGGAGTTCCCACCTCCTCTGCTACTTTATCCAATTCATCTATTCTAAGTGGCAGGCATGGGTTATAGAAGTTAACAATATTCATCCTCCCTTGCTCCCCCCACACCCTCACTGCCAAACACTCCAGTGTGGTTGTTAACGCCACCTGCTGGTATTGCACCCCTGCCCTAACAAATATTGCACATCCCCCCCCTGTCCCTTCTTTACGATCTTTCCGCAAACACTCATAGCCTGGTACAACAAAATCTAGGCACGGCTTTAGCCATGTTTCTTGTACACAGATCAAATCAGGCTTATCCTCACCAGTATGCACATTCTTTTTTAGCTCTTGACCATTGGCAACTAAACTCCTTGCATTCCACTGCAGGATACTGAACATGAAAATGCTCTTACTGATCATGTTCATCCCATGTTGCATCCATCTCATTTCCCTCTGTCTCACTCTGCTGTGGCTTAGGAGCCTTTACTTGACTATCTTTCATGTACCTATGTAGTTCTGTGGGGTCATACGCTCCCAGTCCCAAAAACCTTCCCGCCGCCTCAACCACTGCCCTCATGATGTCTGACCTGCTAAGGTCCTTGCCCTGCTTAGGAGGCCTAGTGGCGTACACCACGTCAACCATAAATGCCAATAGACTCTCTTTTTTCACCACAATTGAATCATCTGGTACGGAGGGGGTGTGGCAACTGGTGGAAGGGCCAGGGCTCTGGGAGCATGAACCCACAAACACAGACACATTTTCACTTTTTCCCTCTACCTTCTTAAGTGCCTCTGCATAAGAAATCTTATGCTGCTCTTTAACATCTTGGACACGCTTTGCCTTCTCAAAGTGTAGGCATCCCCGAAAGGACGCCATGTGCGTGCCCCCACAATTGCAGCATTTAGTGTCAGTAACATCGCATTCTAATAGATCATGTTCCCCCCCGCATTTTGTGCACCTTTGACTGCCGCGGCATGAGGCGGCTACATGGCCAAATCTTTGACACTTAAAGCATCTAAGCGGGGGCCGCTCATACTTTTTCACTTGAAAAGACACACATCCAATGAAAACTCTGGGTGGCAGACTATCGCCATCAAACGTTAGTAACACAGGAGCATTTGGGTTCCCGTCACTCCGTGCTTTAAATCTCTTTACTTCCTTCACATTTCCTCCCTTGATTTGCTCCTTTATTTCATTCTCAGTTATATCAGCACTAACACCATATATAACTCCCTTGATTCCCTCAATTCTGTTTGAGACGTACAATTCAATGCTCTGCCCAGCTATTTTCTTAACCGCAGCTGCTTTCTTCTGCGTTTCGGCACTCTTGCACAACACCATAAGCATTCCGTTTGCTAAGATTCTTGCTTCAACATCGCCTACTGACTTCAGCGACTCCGCAATCTTCAGAGGATTGACTGATCTGAACCCTCCCACTCCTTTCGGATCCTTCACTTTAAACACTACTTTAAACTCGGTGCTGTCAGTTTTCCTCATTTTCCCTCCCGACTGTTCTCCTTCTGCTGTAGCACCTCGTTTAGTCCCAGTTTTAAGCCCCCCTTCCCCTCCCCTGGCCGTAGCCATGTACAACGTCCCCCTACTTGTCCTCCTCCAACAATGCAGCCTTCAGCAATAATCAAAGAAAGATAAACCGTGTTAATAACGGCAAAGGCACAGTCAGTGAAAGAATTCAACTTGCGTCCGCTCTCTGACAGTCCTGTCAAACCGGCGTCCGACGTCACTTCCTCCTCCGACCCCCTCCTCGAGTGGAAACTAGGAGTCACAACTTATCATAAAGGCCTACTGAAACCTACTACTACCGACCACGCAGTCTGATAGTTTATATATCAATGATGAAATCTTAACATTGCAACACATGCCAATACGGCCGGGTTAACTTATAAAGTGACTTTTAAAACTTCCCGGGGAATATCCGGCTGAAACGTCGCGGTATGATGATGTATGCGCGTGACGAAGTCAGAGTAACGGAAGTTATGGTACCCGTAGAATCCTATACAAAAAGCTGTTTTCATTTCATAATTCCACAGTATTTTGGACATCTTTTGCAATTTGTTTAATGAACAATGAAGGCTGCAAAGAAGACAGTTGTAGGTGGGATCGGTGTATTAGCAGCGGACTACAGCAACACAACCAGGAGGACTTTGTTGGAGCGCTAGCCGCCGACCTCACCTTGACTTCCTACGTCTCCGGGCCGCCAAACGCATCGGGTGAAGTCCTTCGTCCTTCTGCCGATCGCTAGAACGCAGGTGAGCACGGGTGTTGATGAGTAGATGAGGGCTGGCTGGCGTAGGTGGAGAGCTAATGTTTTTAGCATAGCTCTGTGAGGTCCCGTTGCTAAGTTGCTAAGTTAGCTTAAATGGCGTCGTTAGCACAGCATTGTTAACCTTCGCCAGCCTGGAAAGCATTAACCGTGTATTTACATGTCCACGGTTTAATAGTATTGTTGATTTTCTATCTATCCTTCCTTCTATCCTTTATTTTTTTGTTTCTATATGCAGTTAAAGCACGATGCTATCACGTTAGCTCGTAGCTAAAGCATTTCGCCGATGTATTGTCGTGGAGATAAAAGGCACTGAATGTCCATTTGGCGTTCTGGACTCTCATTTTCAAGAGGATATAGTATCCCAGGTGGTTTAAAATACAAATCCGTGATCCACAATACAAAAATAAGAGTGTGGAATCCAATGAGCCAGCTTGTACCTAAGTTACGGTCAGAGCGAAAAAAGATACGTCCATCACTGCCTCTCAAGTCCTTCACTGTAACGTTCCTCATCTACGAATCTTTCATCCTCGCTCAAATTAATGGGGTAATCGTCACTTTCTCGGTCCGAATCTCTCTCGCTCCATTGTAAACAACGGGGAATTGTGAGGAATACTAGCTCCTGTGACGTCACGCTACTTCCGGTACAGGCAAGGCTTTTTTTTTTATCAGCGAGCAAAAGTTGCGAACTTTATCGTCGATTTTCTCTATTAAATCCTTTCAGCAAAAATATGGCAATATCGCGAAATGATCAAGTATGACACATAGAATGGATCTGCTATTCCCGTTTAAATAAAAAAAAATCATTTCAGTAGGCCTTTAAACATAATTTGATTGATTTGATTGAAACTTTTATTAGTAGATTGCACAGTACAGTACATATTCCGTACAATTGACCACTAAATGGTAACACACAAATACGTTTTTCAACTTGTTTAAGACGGGGTCCACGTAAGATAGATCTTCCAGATGTAGTCTTTGTCCATAAATTTATTTAAGTGCTTTGTGAAAAGTGAAGAATAGGACGGCTTTGGTGTTTAAAAATATTAATAAATAAAACATTAGAAAATTTACCAATTCAACAAACCTTAAATTTTAGAAGTCTAAAGAAATGCGGAGAGTGGTGAGGACGGCAGAAAAGACTCCTCTTCCTCCCCAGGAGATCCCAGAAAGCCGCTGCCTGACCAGCATTTAGAAAATGTGCAGAGACTCCTCCCACCCCCACCAAGAACTGTTTTCACTGCTGGACTCTACAAAAAGGTTCTGCAGCCTCCGCAGAACCTCCAGGTTCAGTAACAGCTTCTTCCCTCAGGCCATAAAACTCTTGAACGCATCATAATTATACCCTCAATTCCCCCCAAAAATGGATTAAAAGTGGCTGGAATATAAAGACAATATAAGATACATCCATTATGCATATGCAAAAGTGCAATATATTTATCTGTACACTAATCTATGTATTTATATCTGCACCTTTTTGCTCTTTTATCCTGCACTACAACCAGCTAATGCAACATTTTGTTCTTATCTGTACTGTAAAGTTCACATTTGAATGACAATAAAAGGACGTTTAAGTCTAAATGTGAATCATAACAACAATAGTAGCTGTAATAATCATATATATATATATATATATATATATATATATATATATATATATATATATATATATATATATATATATATATATATATATATATATATATATATATATATCTCATTACAATATGGTAGATGTGGTTTGTTTACAACATATTCTGCATATGTTTGTGAGTGCGTACATTATATTTTTAAGTATATATTTAAATGCCAACCAAACGGCGTAATGATAAAGGCCTACTGAAATGATTTTTTTTTATTTAAACGGGAATAGCAGATCCATTCTATGTGTCATACTTGATCATTTCGCGATATTGCCATATTTTTGCTGAAAGGATTTAATAGAGAAAATCGACGATAAAGTTCGCAACTTTTGCTCGCTGATAAAAAAAAAAGCCTTGCCTGTACCGGAAGTAGCGTGACGTCACAGGAGCTAGTATTCCTCACAATTCCCCGTTGTTTACAATGGAGCGAGAGAGATTCGGACCGAGAAAGTGATGATTACCCCATTAATTTGAGCGAGGATGAAAGATTCGTAGATGAGGAACGTTACAGTGAAGGACTTGAGAGGCAGTGATGGACGTATCTTTTTTCGCTCTGACCGTAACTTAGGTACAAGCTGGCTCATTGGATTCCACACTCTTATTTTTGTATTGTGGATCACGGATTTGTATTTTAAACCACCTGGGATACTATATCCTCTTGAAAATGAGAGTCGAGAACGCGAAATGGACATTCAGTGCCTTTTATCTCCACGACAATACATCGGCGAAATGCTTTAGCTACGAGCTAACGTGATAGCATCGTGCTTTAACTGCATATAGAAACAAAAAAATAAAGGATAGAAGGAAGGATAGATAGAAAATCAACAATACTATTAAACCGTGGACATGTAAATACACGGTTAATGCTTTCCAGGCTGGCGAAGGTTAACAATGCTGTGCTAACGACGCCATTTAAGCTAACTTAGCAACTTAGCAACGGGACCTCACAGAGCTATGCTAAAAACATTAGCTCTCCACCTACGCCAGCCAGCCCTCATCTACTCATCAACACCCGTGCTCACCTGCGTTCTAGCGATCGGCAGAAGGACGAAGGACTTCACCCGATGCGTTTGGCGGCCCGGAGACGTAGGAAGTCAAGGTGAGGTCGGCGGCTAGCGCTCCAACAAAGTCCTCCTGGTTGTGTTGCTGTAGTCCGCTGCTAATACACCGATCCCACCTACAACTGTCTTCTTTGCAGCCTTCATTGTTCATTAAACAAATTGCAAAAGATGTCCAAAATACTGTGGAATTATGAAATGAAAACAGCTTTTTGTATAGGATTCTACGGGTACCATAACTTCCGTTACTCTGACTTCGTCACGCGCATACATCATCATACCGCGACGTTTCAGCCGGATATTCCCCGGGAAGTTTTAAAAGTCACTTTATAAGTTAACCCGGCCGTATTGGCATGTGTTGCAATGTTAAGATTTCATCATTGATATATAAACTATCAGACTGCGTGGTCGGTAGTAGTAGGTTTCAGTAGGCCTTTAACAAACTGATTTTTTTTATAGCGAAAAATATATAACTTTAGTGTTTACTTAATTTCGGTTTTATGCATTAAAGCATCCTGTTCTGGGACCATTTTAAGCTGGAAGTCTATATGATAATAAAGCCATATTTGTTTTATTTAATACAAACACTTTTATAAAATCAAATCTTTTGTACGTCATTTCCGGTTGCTCGCTTACTTCCGTCGATTGTGCGCATGTCACAACCTCTTTACAACTGGGCTGGCTAAGATGGCGGACGCACAAGTAGGTTCTAGAAAATGGCCTAAGCTTTTAAATCAACATTTTTATGGTTTATTAAACCCATTAGCTCACTTTCTTGTTGGAACATATCCTCAAGTGGGTGCTATAAACAACCACGGGTGTCATTTAATAAGAGGAGCAGTGGTTTACATGAGGAATGTTGTCGAGCTGCACACCCGCGTGTGACGCTAAAGTTAGCTACCGTGTTAGCTTAGCCTCCTGCTTTTGCACCTTCTTTTACTTTACTATTTTTGCTATTGCCAGCCTATAACACGCATGGTTTATCATTAACCATTATCGTATTTTATAATTTAACCATTTACTTCGTTGTTTTATTCAAATGTGGTAAAGCTATGCAACGTGCATTACCATGAATTGATTGACTTAAACAAGTTGAAAAACTTATTGGGGTGTTACCATTTAGTGGTCAATGGTACGGAATATGTACTATACTGTGCAATCTACTTATAAAAGTCTCAATCAATCGTTGATTGCAGTATTGTGCGGGTGCTAGTTAGCATTGGCCACCAAATGTTTTTTCCCAATTATTTTTTGTCTTCTGCAGACCGAGAGGGCTTATCAGAAACAGCCCACCATCTTCCAGAACAAAAAACGTGTTCTGGTAGCAGATGGTGGCAAGGAAAGAAAAGATCCCCCGTTACCACAAAAGTGTCGGGCTAGGTTTTAAAACCCCAAGAGAGGTATAGAATATTACTTTTGTTACTCCTATTGTCAAGCTGCAAATGATGTTTTGTCACGATGGTCTTCTAAACCTTTCAGGGTTATGATGATAGTGCCTTTTTGGCTTTGCTGATGCAGCTGGAGACAGCTTTAATTGAGCTTGGATTTATTAAACGACTAACTATACTTGTTTTTTCCCCCCTCAGGCTATAGATGGCACTTACATTGATAAGAAATGCCCTTTCACCGGGAATGTCTCAATCCGTGGCCGAATCCTTTCTGGTCAGTTAACATACAGAACTACAAACATCTGCTTTGTCTTAATGTATAATAAGTTCTCTTGTCACTGCCCTACAAATGATGTTTTATCTCACGATGGTCTTCCAAGCCTGCCAGGCTGTGAGGACAATGCCAGATGGCATAGCTGATGTTGTTGTGACAGTATTAATCAAGAGAATGTGTCATTTTAGCTTGCCGACTAATGTTCTTAATGCATGGTGTGCAGGTGTGGTGACCAACATAAAGGTGCAGAGGACCATCGTGATCAGACGCGACTACCTGCATTACATCCGCAAGTACAACCGCTTTGAGAAGAGGCACAAGAACCTGTCTGTGCATTTGTCACCATGCTTTAGGTAACTAGTCTTAATTTACCTCAAATACTTACAATTCTGTCATTTATGACACATTTGTACTGATGGTTTGCTGCAAATGATGTTTTTCTCACGATGGTCTTCCTAGTTAAAACCTGACGATATCGCCTTATGGCAATGCTGATGCAGTCTCTCCAGTCCAATTTCATTGGTCACTGAGTAAACTTACAGTTGCTTAAAGGTTGGTTTTCTTCCACAGGGATGTCACTGTTGGCGACATTGTGACCGTCAGAGTGTCGACCGCTGAGCAAAACCGTGAGGTTCAATGTCCTCAAAGTGACCAAGGCTGCTGGAGCCAAGAAGCAGTTCCAGAAGTTTTAGCTACACCATGGAAACAAGGTGGCTTTCCAATAAATTAAACTTGTTTAAAATCATTTTGACGTCATGCTCGCTACAGCTCGCTTTTCGTCGGGGACAATGAGGGACAGAAGTAGAGTACAGTCTATAATAACACCAGAAAAAGATGTTAGATTTGTTGCAAGTCGTTTTTTAATAAAAAAGTAATTACGTCTCTAGACACTTTAAAAAAATTCTAAGTACATTGTAAGCAGCAACAATTGAAAATATGGCATAACGATATAACATATATGGTAATATTCATTAATAATAGATTTTTTTTTTTTTAAGAATGTATACTTTTTTTGCCTTTAACACAAATATGTAATGACGTCATGGTAACCACGACCCCATTACCACAGGTATCTTAGCAATATAGGGGAAACTCTGGACAGTGCCAATTGGAGAACAATTAAGTTTTTCAGCCAAGCATCTGAAATAAACAAATCAAATACTGAATAAATGGTAGAAATAATACTTATAATTCTAATGACGATAATTATATTTATTCAAAACATTAATTTTCCTGGATAAGTTTGGTAGCAAAAAATGAATTTCATAACCAAAAATGGCGCCTACTGTTAATATTCAAGCCCTAGATGTAAATGGAGTATTGTTGGCGGTTATTAGGATGTTTTTTTAAGAGAGAGTTATGGGCAGAATAGTGTATTCCTATTAGCTGCATTGTATTAGCTGCATTGTTAGCCATGGTATGCTGTTTTTGCCAAATTTAGAAGGCATAAAAAAAGTGTTGTCTTACATAAGGATTGTAAATGATAGCCAAAATTCCCCCCAAAAAGTGCAGGTTCCCTTTAATATTCATAACATATCGTATCAAATTTATTTCAGTTTGTTTTAGTGTTTTATTTCAAAAGTGACTTTCAACTATACATAAGTAAGTTAGGCCTCACCAAGGAAGTGTACAGGATGGGGAAACTCAAGGGCTCAAAACTTTTGCTTTTTGTCGCAGCGTCAGGTTCTCAAGGGTGTTGTCAGTGGAGCTTTACGTCCAACACCTTCCACTCTAGCATGTCCAGTGATCCTCCTCCTCCATATCCAGGAGGTCCCAGCGCCCCGCTCAAGGACAAAAATGGACAACCAGGTAAGAATTGAACTACTGTTGAGTACATTTTTTGACAACAGTGCTGACTTCTGTTTTTATTTTGAGCTCCTGTGAGAACAGCACCCCTGCAAGGACAACCTCTACCCCCAGACTATGGACCACCCCCTTACGAGGGCCCGCACCCAGGGTTCCTCCCTCCACATGTTCCTGGAGAGGGGCCCATGCCCCCACCCACCCCAAGGTGAAGCAGAATGCCTAAGATCCATGCTATTTCTTCTTAAAGTGGGATTGTTTACTCAACAGCATATAGCATCAGACACATTTAGGCTGATGTAAATAAAAATTATGTACATATTACAGAATTATTTATTAAAATAAAAATGTTATGTAAAATATTTCAAAAATATATTTAAACAAATAATTGTAACTAACATATACTACAGTGTAATGAAAAATAGAAACTGATGAAGAAGTCTCAGTGGCCTAGTGGTTAGAGTGTCCGCCCTGAACTCGGTAGGTTGGAGTTCAAATCCCAGCCGAGTCACACCAAAGACTAAAAATGGGACCCATTACCTCCCTGATTGGCACTCAGCATCAAGGGTTGGAATTGGGGGTTAAATCACCAAAATGATTCCCGGGCGCGGCGCCGCTGCTGCCCACTGCTCCCCAAGGGGATGGGTCAAATGCAGAGGACAAATTTCACCACACCTAGTGTGTGTGTGACAATCATTGGTACTTTAACTTAACTTAATATAATGGCTGTATATGTTAAATGACAGGCAGCCAAAAAGGACTATTTGGAGTGGTGGTTGGGGGCTGCAACATTTTCTTGGACTCCTAGAGGGCGCTAACTTCCCGATTGTATTTTAGGCATTATTTTGCGCCCTCTTACAGCTTCTAGGATGTAATGACATAACTACGTTCATACGTAGCACACGCATTGTCTTTGGGTGTTAGCTAATGATGGCAATTTGCATAGTCAATGTTAGCTATCATTCAATGTATATTCTTTCAAAACATCAACATGACTGCAAATTAATTGCTGCTTCTCTTGGACTGCTTTTGTGTGTGTGCTTGCGTAATTGTGAGCAAGTTGCAAACATCCTCTTTATTTGGACGGCTTGCCTGTGATTAACTGGGGCACTGACTTTACTCATACAATCGTCTCTCACCACATCGTGCTTCAAATATTGTAGCTTCAACTGAGGGTGTAACGGTATTGTAGATACCGTGGTATTGCGGTGTAAAAGTATTCACAATAATGCTGTGACAGTATCAAACAAACTTAGTGTAGTTTTTCTCTCATAAATCAACATATTTATGGTGTAGCAAACACATTAGCTCAGTTTCTTGTTGCAACATACCCTCAAGTGGGTGCTATAAACAACCATGGGTGTCATTTAATAAGAGGAGCAGTGGTTTACATGAGGAATGTTGTCGAGCTGCACACCCGCGTGTGACGCTAAAGTTAGCTACCGTGTTAGCTTAGCCTCCTGCTTTTGCACCTTCTTTTACTTTACTATTTTTGCTATTGCCAGCCTTTAACACACATGGTTTATCATTAACCATTATTGTATTTTATAATTTAACCATTTACTTCGTTGTTTTATTCAAATGTGGTAAAGCTATGCAATGTGGATTATAGTATTGTGCGGGTGCTAGTTAGCATTGGCTACCAAATGTTTTTTCTTAATTAGTTTTTTATCTTTTGCAGACCGAGAGGGCTTATCAAAAACAGCCCACCATCTTCCAGAACAAAAAACGTGTTCTGGTAGCAGATGGTGGCAAGGAAAGAAAAGATCCCCCGTTACCACAAAAGTGTCGGGCTGGGTTTTAAAACCCCAAGAGAGGTACAGAATATTACTTTTGTTACTCCTATCGTCAAGCTGCAAATGATGTTTTCTCACGATGGTCTTCTAAACCTTTCAGGGTTCTGATGATAGTGCCTTTTTGGCTTTGCTGATGCAGCTGGAGACAGCTTTAATTGAGCTTGGATTTATTAAACGACTAACTATACTTGTTTTTCCCCCCTCAGGCTATAGATGGCACTTACATTGATAAGAAATGCCCTTTCACCGGGAATGTCTCAATCCGTGGCCGAATCCTTTCTGGTCAGTTAACATACAGAACTACAAACATCTGCTTTGTCTTAATGTATAATAAGTTCTCTTGTCACTGCCCTACAAATGATGTTTTATCTCACGATGGTCTTCCAAGCCTGCCAGGCTGTGAGGACAATGCCAGATGGCATAGCTGATGTTGTTGTGACAGTATTCATCAAGAGAATGTGTCATTTTAGCTTGCCGACTAACGTTCTTAATGCGTGGTGTGCAGGTGTGGTGACCAAAATGAAGATGCAGAGGACCATCGTGATCAGACGCGACTACCTGCATTACATCCGCAAGTACAACCGCTTTGAGAAGAGGCACAAGAACCTGTCTGTGCATTTGTCACCATGCTTTAGGTAACTAGTCTGAATTTACCACAAATACTTACAATTCTGTCATTGATGGTTTGCTGCAAATGATGTTTTTCTCACGATGGTCTTCCTAGTTAAAACCTGACGATATCGCCTTATGGCAATGCTGATGCAGTCTCTCCAGTCCAATTTCATTGGTCACTGAGTAAACTTACAGTTGCTTAAAGGTTGGTTTTCTTCCACAGGGACGTCACTGTCGGCGACATTGTGACCGTCAGAGTGTCGACCGCTGAGCAAAACCGTGAGGTTCAATGTCCTCAAAGTGACCAAGGCTGCTGGAGCCAAGAAGCAGTTCCAGAAGTTTTAGCTACACCATGGAAACAAGGTGGCTTTCCAATAAATGAAACCCGTTTAAAATCATTTTGACGTCATGCTTGCTGCAGCTCGCTTTTCGTCGGGGACATCGAGGGACAGAAGTAGAGTACAGTCTATAATAACCAGAAAAAGACGCTATATTTGTTGCCAGTCGTTTTTATTAAAAAAGTAATTAAGTCTCTAGACACTTAAAACAAAATTCAAAGTACATTGTATGCAGCAACAATTGAAAATATGGCATAACTATATATAAAAATATATGGTAATCATTAATAATAAAATAATTTAGCCTTTTTAAAGGGGCACTGACTTAACTCATCCAATCGTCTCTCGCCACATCGTGCTTCAAATATTGTAGCTTCAACTCAGGGTGTAACGGTATTGTAGATACCGTGGTATTGCGGTTTAAAAGTATTCACAATGCTGTGACAGTATCAAACAAACTTAGTGTAGTTTTTCTTTCCAGGTCCAAAAATAAACTACATCTCCCAGAATCCTCTGCGCATGGTGGGGGTCGTGGAATGCCATTAGCAGATTTTGAAGTGTGTTCATAGTACAGTGGTTCTTAACCTTGTTGGAGGTACCGAACCCCACCAGTTTCATATGTGCATTCACCGAACCCTTTAGTGAAAAATAAAATGTTTTTTCAAGTCAAGAAAAAGTTGTTGTTTTTACTGGTGCACAAAATTAACTGCATGAATATCACCTTGTTCAAAGAACAAAACCAACACCGTGCATGAACTCACAACAAATTACCATGAATTGATTAACATGGACCCCGACCGAAGGCCTACTGAAATGAAATTGTTTTATTTAAACGGGGATAGCAGATCCATTCTGTGTGTCATACTTGATCATTTCGCGATATTGCCTGATTGAAATGCTTCGAACAGATCGTTGGATGTGAGGTGAGTTTTGAGTTGAGTGGCGACGGCACGTTCCAGTATTTTGGACAGGAAGGCAAGGTTGGAGATGGGCCGGAAGTTGCTCATTGTGTCAGGGTTGAGTCCAGATTTTTTTAGGGTGGGGGTGACAGCGGCCAGTTTCAGCGTGTCAGGGACTAAGCCAGAGCTGAAGGAGTTGATGATGGGTGGGAGACAGTTTTTAACCAGAGTGGATGGGATGGGGTCCAGAGCACAGGTGGAGCTTTTCATGCCCACCATGAGTTTGGATAGCTGTGTTGGGGAAACAGGAGAGAAAGAAGTGGTGCAGGTGGGGAGGAGGAGGTAATCAGGTTGTAAATGGTGTCTATTTTGTTTTGGAAGAATGATAGAAAGGTGTTGCATTTGGTAGTGTTGAAGGTGTTGGAGATGTCGGTAGGTTTGAAGAGTTTATTTATTGTGAAGAAGAGAGCTTTGGGGTTGGAAGAGCCAGAGTGTATGAGGTCTGAGTAGTAGGTGGATCGAGCAGAGTTGAGGGCATCTGTGTATTGGTGGAGGTGATCAGGTGGACAGTTAAACCGGTTTTCTTGTAGAGTCTTTCCAGTTGGCGTTTGCGGGATTTCATTAAATGCAGTTCAGGGGTGTACCAGGGTACTGAGTGTGTGAAGGGGATGGTTTTGGTCTTGATGGGAGCTAACTGGTCAAGACAGGAGGAGAGTGTGTGATTGTAGAAGTTCACCAGGCCAGAGGGGTTGTCAGGTAGCGGGGGAGTGGAGGCCCATATCATGGTGGTGAGGGAGGCTGAGAAAGCAGAGGGGGAGATGGATTTGATATTCTGGAAGGATATTTAGCGTGAGTTTTTGGGAGGGGGGACGGGGATGTTGATGTCCATAATTATAGCCAGGTGGTCTGAGATGTTGATAAGACTGGAGAGGTGATTTATTGTGAGGCCAGAGGAGCAGACGAGATCTAGGGTATGACCACGGGTGTGAGTGGGGAAGTTGACGTGTTGTGTGAAGTTGAGACAGTGTAGTGATCCAGGAACTCAGAAGCGGATTTATTATTTGTGTCGTTGACATGAAAATTGAAATCACTCAGGAGGAGAACAGATGGGGAGATGGCACAAAGCTGGGTCAGAAAATGTGAAAAATCGGAGAGAAAGGAGGGGTTTGGCTTGGGGGGGCGATAAATGACAGCGTATATGCTAACCACCGACATGCACACACAGCTCCCCCTGCTGGTAGTTACAGGCTTTTTCCCACCCCTCTTGGTTTGTGTATATACATTCTGTCTTCAACCTGATCGCTGTGAAACTTGTCACTTTATTTGAACTTATCTGTGAAGCAAGCCGGCTGGGGTTGATCTTTTTTAATTGTGTCTTTATGTAAAGTATTTTATTCTTGGTTTTCCATCTTCAAATTGAAAACTGAGCATTTGTGTCCTTCCTTATGTCTCTTTTTAACAACTATCTCAAATGTGAACATCTTGCTCATTTTTTACTTTTATATTTAATTTTAGTGTTCCAAACTTGATTCAGTATGCACACAATTATATAACAGCCATTTTCTCGTTTATGCACTTTGTTCCGTCATGTACTTTTAATAAGGCAAACATTTGCACTTTAAGGACATTTTTCCCTCTGATACATCATAAAAGCCCGTCTGCCATCACAGTGAAACCTTTTTGTGTTAATATCGTTGCACTTAATCTGGATATGTGCAAAGCGAAGGTTCCAAAATGTCTCTGTACCAGTTTAGGCAGATTTTGGCACTCATTGTAGATTTTATCCTAACTGCAGGCTGAATGTTTGTCACCGCCGCAGTAATTAAGAATGTTGGGGAACAAGTTACATTGATATCAAGGTCATTAGTCCCCCATGACTCCTACATTGCTTTCAAGCATGACATAAGTCTACTGTTAACATAATTACTAAAATAGGCTGTTACATATAGTACTTATTGGCATTAAAACAATGATTTAACAGCATGCCCCATTGTGTAGCTCACGTAAACGCTGAGCCTAAATAACGGCATAGCTCTGTGACTTGTGTGTTTGAGTTGCTAAGCTGTACAACAAGACAAATCTACTTCTTCAGAAGGTGTTCCATTAGTAGTGTATGCCCTTGTGCTGGTGGGGAAACATGCAGGTCTGTGTTGCTCTCTAAATGTCCGCCAGATGTACGTCAAGGTTTGTTTTGACCGTTGTATACAGCTACTATTTTATCAATAAAAGTCTGAACATCACTTTTTGCTGACACTTTATTGTCATTGTGTGTTTAAAGAATAGACACAGTGTGGATCACACAAGTACATTTAACATAAGATGGATGGCTGTGTTTAGATGTAAAAAAAGACATGTTAATCTCTCCATCTGTGTCCACATTGGGCATTGCAGCATTTGTAGAAAGTGGTCATGGGCTCGTCTGCAGATCGTGTCTGAATCTGCATGAAATACGCCCGAGGATGGTCACATGTCGGACAGGTTTCTGTAAAAAGGTTATAAAATGTTATCTTTTTGGACAATATGAACACTTGTTCAATACCTCCGGTCTACTGTGTTTGACAGCACATCTTGAAATGACTCCATAGTGTTGTCATGGCAACGTACCGGGAGTAGAATCCACGTTCTCCCAAGCAGCAGCTCCACCCAGGACATCATCCACCTCCTTCAGCTTGGGATACTTCCTGGTGTTTACCTGCAGTTCATACAAGTCCTGGTCATGTCACAATATATAATAGGTAAGTGCGTGTATGACCTACCTTTCTGGTGACATTGTGTATATAGGGACACGTGTTACACGCAAACCTCAGGCACTTCTGTCCTTCTTCCACGATCAAAACGTTCCCGCAGGTTGGACAAAAAAGAAGCATGTTAGCAAAGACTCACCTTTAGTTGATATAAGTGTAATACCACGCCGAAAAGGTTCGGTCGATCCTGTAACCAAACCACGCATAGTTCAAACCGGAAGTTAGCCGCTGAGTGATGTGTTACTCTTTTTACAACTCGAGTGGAAACTAGGAGTCACAACTTATCATTACGCCGTTTGGTTGGCATTTAAATATATACTTAAAAATATAATGTACGCACTCACAAACATGTGCAGAATATGTTCTAAACAAACCACATCTACCATATTGTAATGATATATATATATATATATATATATATATATATATATATATATATATATATATATATATATATATATATATATATATATTATATGATTATTACAGCTACTATTATTGTTATGATTCACATTTACACTTAGACTTCCTTTTATTGTCATTCAAATTTGAACTTTACAGTACAGATAAGAACAAAATGTTGCATTAGCTGGTTGTAGTGCAGGATAAAAGAGCAATAAGGTGCAGATATAAATAAATAGATTAGTGTACAGATAAATATATTGCACTTTTGCATATGCATCCACGTTTATGGATGTATGTTATATTGTCTTTATATTACAGCCACTTAATCCATTTTTGGGGGGGAATTGAGGGGATTATTATGATGCGTTCAAGAGTTTTATGGCCTGAGGGAAGAAGCTGCTACGGAGGCTGCGGAACCTTTTTGTAGAGTCCAGCAGTGAAAACAGTTCTTGGTGGGGGTGGGAGGAGTCTCTGCACATTTTCTAAATGCTGGTCAGGCAGCTGCTTTCTGGGATCTCCTGGATAGGAGGAAGAGAAGTCCTGATGATCTTTTCTGCCGTCCTCACCACTCTCCGCATTTCTTTAGACTTCTCAAATTTAAGGTTTGTTGAATTGGTAAATTTTCAAATGTTTTATTTATTAAAATGTTCTAAACATCAAAGCTGTCCTATTCAATCTGTCGCACTTTTATTATTATTTTTATTTTTATTTAGCAAATTTTTACTTTTTATTCGACCCCTTTTACCGTATTGCTTTTGCTCTATCTTGTTCAGCTCATTCATTGTTTGTTTGTTTTTTGTTTTTGTTTTGTTTTCTGCTTTATGCTTTTTTAACCTGTAAAGCACTTTGGTTCAGATTAAAAGTTGTAAACGTGCTATATAAATAAAGTTGACTTGACTTGACTTCACTTTTCACAAAGTACTCAAATAAGTTTATGGACAAAGACTACATCTGGATTATCATCTTATGTTTAACAAACTGATTTTTTTGATACATCAAAAAATGTATAACTTTAGTGTTTACTTAATTTCTGTTTTATGCATTGAATTGATTGATTGAGACTTTTATTAGTAGGTTGCACAGTGAAGTACATATTCCGTACAATTGACCACTAAATGGTAACACCCGAATAAGTTTTTCAACTTGTTTATGTCGGGGTCCACTTAAATTGATTCATGATACAGATATATACTATCATATATACTATCATCATAATACAGTCATCACACAAGATAATCACATTGAATTATTTACATTATTTACAATCAGGAGTGTGGAGGGGGGGGGGGGTATGGACATCAAGTAGTGGACATAGAGAGAGAGAGAGAGAGAGAGAGAGAGAGAGAGAGAGAGAGAGAGAGATCAGAAGGCATAAGAAAAAGAATCTGCATTTGATTGTTTACATTTGATTATTAGCAATCCGGGGAGGGTGTTAGTTTAGGGTTGTAGCTGCCTGGAGGTGAACTTTTATAGCGGTTTTGAAGGAAGATAGAGATGCCCTTTCTTTTATACCTGTTGGGAGCGCATTCCACATTGATGTGGCATAGAAAGAGAATGAGTTAAGACCTTTGTTAGTTCGGAATCTGGGTTTAACGTGGTTAGTGGAGCACCCCCTGGTGTTGTGTTGAAGCATCCTGTTCTGGAATCATTTTAAGCTGGAAGTCTATATGATAATAAAGCCATATTTGTTTTATTTAATACAAACACTTTTATAAAAAGCAACTCTTTCGTACGTCATTTCCGGTTGCTCGCTTACTTCCGTCGATTGTGCGCATGTCACAACCTCTTTACAACTGGGCAGGCTAAGATGGCGGACGCACAAGTAGGTTCTAGAAAATGGCCTAAGCTTTTAAATCAACATTTTTATGGTTTAGTAAACACATTAGCTCACTTTCTTGTTGGAACATATCCTCAAGTGGGTGCTATAAACAACCACGGGTGTCATTTAATAAGAGGAGCAGTGGTTTACATGAGGAATGTTGTCGAGCTGCACACCCGCGTGTGACGCTAAAGTTAGCTACCGTGCTAGCTTAGCCTCCTGCTTTTGCACCTTCTTTTACTTTACTATTTTTGCTATTGCCAGCCTATAACACGCATGGTTTATCATTAACCATTATCGTATTTTATAATTTAACCATTTACTTCGTTGTTTTATTCAAATGTGGTAAAGCTATGCAATGTGGATTATAGTATTGTGCGGGTGCTAGTTAGCATTGGCTACCAAATGTTTTTTCTTAATTAGTTTTTTATCTTTTGCAGACCGAGAGGGCTTATCAAAAACAGCCCACCATCTTCCAGAACAAAAAACGTGTTCTGGTAGCAGATGGTGGCAAAGAAAGCAAAGAAAAGATCCCCCGTTACCACAAAAGTGTCGGGCTGGGTTTTAAAACCCCAAGAGAGGTATAGAATATTACTTTTGTTACTCCTATCGTCAAGCTGCAAATGATGTTTTCTCACGATGGTCTTCTAAACCTTTCAGGGTTCTGATGATAGTGCCTTTTTGGCTTTGCTGATGCAGCTGGAGACAGCTTTAATTGAGCTTGGATTTATTAAACTACTAACTATACTTGTTTTTTCCCCCCTCAGGCTATAGATGGCACTTACATTGATAAGAAATGCCCTTTCACCGGGAATGTCTCAATCCGTGGCCGAATCCTTTCTGGTCAGTTAACATACAGAACTACAAACATCTGCTTTGTCTTAATGTATAATAAGTTCTCTTGTCACTGCCCTACAAATGATGTTTTATCTCACGATGGTCTTCCAAGCCTGCCAGGCTGTGAGGACAATGCCAGATGGCATAGCTGATGTTGTTGTGACAGTATTCATCAAGAGAATGTGTCATTTTAGCTTGCCGACTAACATTTTTAATGCGTGGTGTGCAGGTGTGGTGACCAAAATGAAGATGCAGAGGACCATCGTGATCAGACGCGACTACCTGCATTACATCCGCAAGTACAACCGCTTTGAGAAGAGGCACAAGAACCTGTCTGTGCATCTGTCACCATGCTTTAGGTAACTAGTCTTAATTTACCTCAAATACTTACAATTCTGTCATTTATGACACATTTGTGCTGATGGTTTGCTGCAAATGATGTTTTTCTCACGATGGTCTTCCTAGTTAAAACCTGACGATATCGCCTTATGGCAATGCTGATGCAGTCTCTCCAGTCCAATTTCATTGGTCACTGAGTAAACTTACAGTTGCTTAAAGGTTGGTTTTCTTCTGCAGGGACGTCACTGTTGGCGACATTGTGACCGTCGGAGAGTGTCGACCGCTGAGCAAAACCGTGAGGTTCAATGTCCTCAAAGTGACCAAAGCTGCTGGAGCCAAGAAGCAGTTCCAGAAGTTTTAGGTACACCATGGAAACAAGGTGGCTTTCCAATAAATGAAACTTGTTTAAAATAATGTTCTGGTCATTTTTTCTACTTCCCCTTCTCTCTAGCATGTTTAAAGCTCATCACATCAAAGCTACTTTATAATGCTCATATTAAGTCTAGTTTTTAAATATTATAGATCAATCTAAATTCACCTGAATCCACATTTGCTCCAAATGAACCAAAAAATAATTTGTTTTGTTTGCGATGGTGCTACATGAAACATTGCTCGCAAAAACTTACAACCAAAATGGAAATAAAACAAGATGATTAAAAATAAGATAGGATCTGTATGAGTCCTGAAAATGTGAAATATTACCAACAAGGCATGGTGAAGATATCCATGGAACAATCTTTCCTTCCTACATTTTTCTTAGGTGTGACGTCAGTGGATATCTCCATATATGATATAGTTTACCCAAAGAGCTTTGCGCTGTTAAGCTCTTTTTTTTTTTTTGCCTCTGGTGTGACTGGCTCATACATGCACAAGCTCTCTGCTGTTGCCATTTCTAATACAAAGTAGCGTATAGTTGAAACTTAACTGTCAGACTCCACTTGAAAGCTCAGCTGTACAACACTGCTAACGGAGAGAGTGCTGTCAAAGTGGAAGCACGTGAATAAGACCTGAAGAGACTTGTCAGAAAGCGGCTTGAAGATGATGTGTAAAACAACCTTGACCTCAGAACAACCATTTAATGTTATGAAGGCCACAAGGAAGTGTTTTAAATGTATATTAAAAAGTATGTTATGTTATGCAGAATGTACTAGAATAGTGTCAAATGTACTGAAATCCTGGTCGTCCAACAGGTAGCTCTTTAAATGATGTACATTATTTCTGTATTTGTATATGAAGTGATGCAAAGTGCAGGTGGAAAAGTCCATTCCGAGGTCCTTGGCATCTAGATAGAACAATAGCCCTGCTGATGTCATGACATGTCAGCTTTTGCGTGTAGTAAATGATACAAAAAAAGACACAACTGGTGGGAATATTCGCAAAACAAAGTTCCCTGACCGGGAATCGAACCCGGGCCGCGGCGGTGAGAGCGCCGAATCCTAACCACTAGACCACCAGGGACTGGAAGCGCCCGTCACTGCTAAAATATATGTTTAAGCAATGCATGATCGATTATCTATAACTATTACGTAACGATGTAACAATTATAAACTTCACTGATAGTATTATCGAATGGATGGATGGGTTTATCCTCCAAAGTACAGTACCCATTTGTCTCAACATGCTGTTCTCATTGTGAACACAAGAGGGCGACAAATCATCATACGCTCTTCTACAAAAAAGGCACTGATTTGGGTTTGATTTTACTTCTCATTTTGGATGCGAGCGCTGATCTGATATTTGAAATAAAGCTGGTATAGTCTCATGGTTAACCTGCTTATCATAATATTTACACAATGTAAGTTAGTTCATAATTACTACTTCAGTAATAAGGGTTAGGGTAAATAAAGCTCATATTATCTTCGTTTATCTTTCAGAGGGCCGTGCTTACTTATTTTAACAAGCTGTTCTCATTATGAACACAAGAGGGCACCATCACCGTGATTGTCCTGGGACCAGCGGCTCCTACCACTAGGGGCGCTAGTGAGACACTATTGACTTTCAATGGGCTTTATTATTTCCTCTTTTCTAGAAATGTTGTCATCTCTATTGGCTGTATAAATGTCAGAGATCATTATATTTTGCCTCTGCTGTACAACACATCATAATTAATGTTATTATGTGTTAATATTATTGAACTGCAGATCAAGTCAGGTTGCAATCTGACAGAGACCAGTAGTCCCTACCACTAGGGGCGCTAGTGAGAATAGTCACAGCTGTGGTCCCTATCGATATGACTGGATTGATTGATTGGTTGATTGATTGAAACTTTTATTGATTGGTTGATTGATTGAAACTTTTATTAGTAGATTGCACAGTACAGTACATATTCCGTACAATTGACCACTAAATGGTAACACCCCAATAAGTTTTTCAACTTGTTTAAGTCGGGGTCCACGTTAATCAATTCATGGTAATGGGCTCATTATTTTCCTATTTTCTGGACATTTTGCAGATCTTGTAGCTGAATACATGTCAGAGATCATTATATTTTGCCTCTACTGCACACGACATCATAATTATTGTGATTGTGGGTTAATTTGGTAGAACACATCACAATCACACAACTGACGTACGTCAGATGCTTATAATTAATCATTTGTATCCAGTTACTATTATTATTATTCATTTGTAATAATGTTTTATAATTACCATGTAATGATCATTTCCTCAGTAGAACTTGAATGAGTCATAATACAATTCTATGCAGCCGCTGAATGGGCGCATACTGAAGCACTGTCGGACAATGATGTGTGTAACACACATGTGTCACATGTATGTGTGTTACACACATCACTGTCCGACAGTGACACACACGTGTTACATGGTTGTTCGACAATAAACTGCAACATGCTGTTCTCATCATAAACACAAGAGGGCGACAAATCACCATACGCCCTTCTACAAAAAGGCACTAATTTGGGCTTGATTTTACTTCTCATTTTTGGCTGAGATCTGATATTTCCCAAAAAAGTTGAAATAGTCAAGTGGTTGATATGCTTATCATAATATTTATCATAATAATGGAGGATTTGCCTTCCTGATATGATATATTAATAATTATTACTTCAGTAATAGCCCACTATACACAAATAAAGCTCATAGTATTATCGTTTATTACGTAGTTACTTATATTAATATGCTGTTCTCATTATAAACACAAGAGGGCGACAAATCACTGTATATACGCCCTTTAACAAGGGAAATATTTAGGCTTGATTTTGCTTCCGATTTTGGATGCGAGTGTTGATCTGAAATTTCAAAATAAAGTTGAAATAGCCCATCCATCCATCCATTTCTACCGCTTATTCCCTTCGGGGTCGCGGCCATGAGGTTAATTTTCTTATCATAATATTTACGAAACTGAGGACTTTCTCCATACAATACACGCATAATGACTATTCCAGTAATAGAAAACTATACAAAATAAGTTCAATGTTTGTCGTAAGGTACGTGCTTACGTATTGTAACATGCTTTACTCATTATGACCACATGAGGGCGATAATCTACTGTTTTTTAGACTATGCACGTTTTGACAAAGGCACTGAATTGGGCTGGATTTGACTTCTCTTTTCGGAATACAAGTGCTGCTACAATATTTGTTGTGCTGATCTGACATTTTCAACATAAATTCAAATAATCCCGATTTTTTTTTACACTTACAAAAAATCCCGAAGAAATGGGGTTATCTAAAACAAAACAATTATCACAAAGACAGTAATTCAATATATTTTTTTTCTTATTTTCTCTTAACATTTTCTAAGATTTAATAATATTTGTTCATATATTATTATTATATTCAATTATGACTGCAATGGGAGAATTTGGGTTTCAAATCTATTTTATGAATGAAAAATTTAGCTTGCAACAGAATAATATTAATAATAATTTCTAGGTTGCTATCGTCTATAAAAAAAAAATAATCCTAATTTAATCTCTTCTCCATTGAATTGGGACATCTCCATAAATGTCTCCCAACCAACCTCTTATCTCCTCCCAAAATAAATGTAGTGTCCCATTCCAAAAATGAATGACTCCCACTTTCAATATTATTACAAATATCACAGTTGTCAACCATAATGTTATTATTAATATTAATAATGTGACGTAGGTATGGCGTACATCACAGGTGTCAAACTCAAGGGCCGCCACAATAGTGAGCGTCAATAAAGTGTACTCATTCTTTCCATTTTGACAGGAAAACATGCAGTTGCATATCTTTTTAAGTTTTGTAGTATCTAATAATATACATGTAATATACAATGTATTAACATTTAAATAAATACTTGAAAATCTACTTGACCTATATTAACAATGACAATTAAGGTCGCCAGAATTTTACCGTAAAAAACAGTGATGATGTAAAAAAAACAAAAACATTTTTTATAATGGTGTATGTAAAATATATACAATAAAACACGTACCCAATCGTGTATTATTATAATGAGGTGAGTTCTTATTCATTTATACTCGAATATGATTGAGTTACAAAGGCAGCTATACTCCGCTACAGCAGGTGGCGTATGCACATAATAACGTTGGTTGTGACGCGCCACAAAACGAAGAAGAACTAAAGCAAAACAAATATTTACTGTAAAAAAACAATGATGATGTAAAAAAAAAAAAACCTGGATTTTTTTTTTTACGGTGTTCTTAAAAAATATACAATAAAACACGTATGCAATTATGTAATATTATAATGAGGTGAGTCCTTATTAATTTATATTCGAATATGACTGAGTTAAAAAGGCAGTCATACTCCGCTACAGCAGGTGGCGTTACGCACATAATAACGCTGGTTGCGACGCGCCACAAAACGAAGAAGAACTAAAGCAAAACAAATATTAACCGTAAAAAAAACAGTGACGATGTAAAAGAAAAAAAACATGTTTTTTTTTTTTTTTGAAGGTGTACGTAAAAAATATACAATAAAACACGTACACAATCGTGTATTAATGAGGTGAGTGCTGGTTGCGACGCGCCACAAAACGAAGAAGAATGAAAGAAAAAAAAAACATTTCCGGCGGAAGTAGCCGGTCAGCTGCGTTGCATTTCCTTTCCGCTTCCTGATTCTGTCAAGTGATCGTTTTTGCTGATGATCATTTCTTTGTTGGCGTTCAAGTTGTCTTGATCAGGAATAGAAAATACTAAAAGTGTTTTCCGGAGCACAATGAACACGGAAAAGGACTTCTCGCCGTTGACGGCCAACATCGTGCGGGCCCTGAATGACAAACTGTACGAGAAGAGGAAAGTGGCGGCTCTGGAGATCGAGAAGCTGGTGCGAGAGTTCGTGGCCCAGAACAACTCCACGCAGATCCGACATGTCATCCAGATCCTGGCTGCGGAGTTCGCGCTCTCCCAGCACCCGCACAGCCGCAAAGGAGGTCTGATCGGCCTGGCTGCGTGCTCCATCGCGCTGGGCAAAGACTCTGGTTCGTACCTGAAGGAGCTGATCGAGCCGGTGCTGACGTGCTTCAACGACTCGGACAGTCGGCTGCGTTACTACGCCTGCGAGGCTCTGTACAACATCGTCAAGGTGGCCAGAGGAGCTGTGCTGCCCCACTTCAACCTGCTCTTTGACGGCCTCAGCAAGCTGGCCGCAGACCCAGACCCCAACGTCAAGAGCGGTTCGGAACTTTTAGACCGACTCCTGAAGGACATCGTGACGGAAAGCAACAAGTTCGACCTGGTGGCCTTCGTCCCCCTGCTGAGAGAGCGCATCTACTCCAACAACCAGTACGCCCGGCAGTTCATCATCTCCTGGATTCACGTCCTGGAGTCGGTGCCTGACATCAACCTGCTGGACTACCTCCCCGAGATCCTGGACGGGCTCTTCCAGATCCTGGGGGACAACAGCAAGGAGATCCGCAGGACATGCGAGGTGGTCCTGGGCGAGTTCCTGAAGGAGATCAAGAAGACGCCGTCCAGCGTGAAGTTCGCCGAGATGGCCAACATCCTGGTCATCCACTGCCAGGTGGCGGACGACGCCAAGCTCACCAACGACCTCATCCAGCTGACGGCCATGACCTGGATGAGGGAGTTCATCCAGCTGGCGGGCCGGGTGGTGCTGCCGTACTCCTCGGGGATCCTCACCGCTGTGCTTCCTTGCCTCTCCTACGACGATAGGAAGAAGAACACCAAAGAAGCGGCGAGCGCCTGCAACCACGGCCTGATGAAACTGGTCACGCCCGAGGATGACGAGGAGCAGGAGGAGCAGGAGGAGAAGGAGTCTCCGTCCAAAGAAGACGGCCTCATCAAGGCGGAGCCAGACAGCGGCGACAGCGCCTCACAGGATGTGGTCGCTTTCAGCAACATCAGCTTCTTCGCTCCGGCGAGCGCCGACAGGTCTCAGGTGACTCTGGACCTGGACGGCATCGTGCAGGTGTTGGACCGCCACCTGCGCGACTCCTCCACCGGCATGATGACCCGCATCGCCGTGCTCAAGTGGCTCTACCACCTCTACATCAAGACGCCACGCAAGATGTTCCGCCACACCGACAGCCTGTTCCCCGTGCTGCTCAAGACCCTCTCGGACGAGTCCGACGAGGTGATACTGAAAGACCTGGAAGTCTTGGCCGAGATCGCCTCTTCTCCGGCCGGACAGACGGACCCGGCGCTGACCTGCGACGGCCTGGAGCTGAAGGTGCCGGCCGGGAGCAAGCCGGGCGCCAAGACGGGCGAATCGTCCCCGTCCACCCCGAGCATGAACTCCTACTTCTACAAGTTCATGATCAACCTCCTGAAACGCTTCAGCGCCGAGAGGAAGCTCCTGGAGAGCAGGGGAGCGTTCATCATCCGCCAGCTCTGCCTGCTCCTCCACGCCGAGAACATCTTCCACTCCATGGCGGACATCTTGCTCAAGGAGGAGGACCTGAAGTTCGCGTCCACCATGGTGCAAACGCTCAACACCATCCTGCTCACGTCCGCCGAGCTCTTCGAGCTGCGCAACCAGCTGAAGGACCTGCGCACGGCGGAGAGCGGCGCGCTCTTCTGCTGCCTCTACCGCTCCTGGTGCCACAACCCCGTCGCCACCGTGTCGCTCTGCTTCCTCACGCAGAACTACCGGCACGCCTACGCCCTCATCCAGAGGTTCGGCGACCTGGAGGTGACGGTGGACTTCCTGGTGGAGGTGGACAAGCTGGTGCAGCTCATGGAGAGCCCCATCTTCACCTACCTGCGCCTGCAGATGCTGGACGTGGAGAACAACCCCTACCTGATCAAGGCGCTCTACGGCCTCCTCATGCTGCTGCCTCAGAGCCAGGCCTTCCAGCTGCTCTCGCACCGCCTGCAGTGCGTGCCCAACCCCGAGCTCATGAGGACGGTGGACGGCTCCGAGCATGCGGACGCCGGGCGCAGGCCGGGCGCCAAGCGGGCCGCGCAGGCTCACGTGGATTACGACCAGCTGCTGCTGCACTTCGACTGCGTGCAGAGCAAACATCTGGAGGTGCGACACCAGCGCTCGGGACGGGCGTCCGAGCTGCCCGACAGGAAGCTGATGTGAGGCAGGAAGCAGAACGTGTGGACGACAATGGAGCTAACACTGTAACCACAAGGATTTCAAGTCAAAACACATTTCAGCACTCATTTATTTCATTTGACAAAGTAAAGGATGTTGCTACATCTTGATGATGCTGATCATGTGACTTGCAGTCAGGCGGTGTTTATATCTAATATGATGGACATTGTTGTATTGTCACAGGGCTGCAGTGTCATGTGACTTGCAGTCAGGCGGTGTTTATATCTAATATGTTGGACATTGTTGTATTGTCACAGGGCTGCAGTGTCATGTGACTTGCAGTCAGGCGGTGTTTATATCTAATATGATGGACATTGTTGTATTGTCACAGGGCTGCAGTGTCATGTGACTTGCAGTCAGGCGGTGTTTATATCTAATATGTTGGACATTGTTGTATTGTCACAGGGCTGCAGTGTCATGTGACCTGCATGTTGCACAGATTTCACTCACTTGGACTTTTTAAAGCTTCTTGCTGTGCTTTTTGTTGTTGTTGCACCTCTTTTTCTAGCTACTGAATCCCTCTCACTTCATGTAAATATGTTGCTTCAAAGCACTGTTTCCCATCAATAAAGTGGACATTGTTTACATTCTGTCTTCTTCTTCAAACCACTTGCAAATTAAAGACTGGTAGAGCAAGTTTCCCTCTAAAAAGTAACCATTTCATTATTTGTTGTGCCCCAGGGGAAACATCATTGCTTGTTTTAGGTGTTGCCAGACATAGTTAGTATTGTATTGTACAACAATTTCCCACTCTGTAGAAATCATTTCAAAAATCTCTCAATTTACGACGATTTGATGCCTTCTGTGCATGAACATGAACAACAACAAACAGGATACTTCCTGCTTGTGTGCATTGTCATGCATTTGTTTTCAACATTGTTTATATTTGTAAAGGTAAAACTGCAGTATTAACATACTGTTATTACGTAAAATGTCTGTGGTAATGTTTCATTGTGGTGAAGCATCAGTCTCGGATTTTTCATTTAATGAATAGGAATTGGAAAAAAAAAATACAGAAGTGAATTTGTGTCTTTATGTGAATGTGAATTTTTTTGCATTTTAATTTTTCAAAATATGCTGACAATTTCATTGGAAAAAATCAGTGTTTTAAAATTTCAGTGTCATTTTTATATACTAACATTTTTCTTACACTGAATTTATTTTCAATGAAAATGTCAGCATAATTCCATGTAAAAGAATTCAGTTCACAAAATTCAAACGCAAAAATTCAGTCACATGAATTCTGTGTAAAAAAAAAAAAAAAAAGCTTTAATAATTAGGACAACAATTTACCTCCATAAAAACTTCAAATAAATGGTTTATCTGAATTTTATTTTGAAATACAGTCCCGACCCAAAAAAAACTAAGAGTCGAAAAGAAATACCTGGATTAAAAAAAAAACGGTTTTATTTTAATTTCATGTTTTGTATAGCAAAAACAAAAATGTCCAGTTTGCAGAAACAAAAACAAAATTGTATTCGTATTCCGAAACTGGAACTAGAAGTTACCATGAATTGATTAACATGGACCCCGACTTAAACAAGTTGAACAACTTATTGGGGTGTTACCATTTAGTGGTCAATTGTACGGAATATGTACTGTACTGTGCAATCTACTAATACAATATGTACTGTGCAATCTACTAATAAAATATGTACTGTACTGTGCAATCTACTAATAAAAGTCTCAATCAATCAAAGTTGCTGTTTAAAGACGAGACTGCAGACTGGCTGGAGAGAAAAGTAAAGTTCTGTTTTCAAAATATGGATTAATATGCGTTTCTATATAAACTGACTTATGTTGTGTTTCTACATAAACAAAGTTATGTTGTGTTTCTACATAAACAAAGTTATGTTGTGTTTCTACATAAACAAAGTTATGTTGTGTTTCTACATAAACAAAGTTATGTTGTGTTTCTACATAAACTGACTTATGTTGTGTTTCTACATAAACAAAGTTATGTTGTGTTTCTACATAAACAAAGTTATGTTGTGTTTCTACATAAACAAAGTTATGTTGTGTTTCTACATAAAGGGAGTTATGTTGTGTTTCTACATAAAGGGAGTTTGGTGTTAAAGTAACAACTTCCGGTCCCCACACAACTTTATATCAACAACACCATCTTTCAAAACGGCAACACTATGAACATACAAATAAACAAAATATTATATAACATTTTCCAAAATATGTACATAAGAAATATCCTCACTAGAGTTTTCAAGCAATAATACAGATATTACAACAACCATAAAGAAATGTAAAACAAAAACAAAGAAGAAAAGTGCGAGGAATAACACGTGAAAATGTGAAACAAAGAAATAAAATGAACCTTTATTCTACACAATTTGTTTTATTTTCTCATTGCTTGAAATTGTTTTTTTATGTTTGATTTTATTATCATGGACTTTTTTTTAAATGATCATTAGTGAGTTACACATTTGTTTTATTTCAAACTAACAAAAAGTCATTTGGTTTACATGACATGTGCTGGATTTGTTACCATGGAGATTTGCTATAGTGGACATAAAACTTGGACAGCATTCTCCAAGTCCAATAGTGGACATAAAACTTGGACAGCATTCTCCAAGTCCAATAGTGGACATAAAACTTGGACAGCATTCTCCAAGTCCAATAGTGGACATAAAACTTGGATGATGTATGAAGTCCATTGATCAAATGTTACTGTCCTTGTAAGAAGTCCATATGTTACTGTCCTTGTATGAAGTCCATATGTTACTGTCCTTGTATGAAGTCTATATGTTACTGTCCTTGTATGAAGTCCATATGTTACTGTCCTTGTATGAAGTCTATATGTTACTGTCCTTGTATGAAGTCTATATGTTACTGTCCTTGTATGAAGTCTATATGTTACTGTCCTTGTATGAAGTCTATATGTTACTGTCCTTGTATGAAGTCTATATGTTACTGTCCTTGTATGAAGTCTATATGTTACTGTCCTTGTATGAAGTCCATATGTTACTGTCCTTGTATGAAGTCTATATGTTACTGTCCTTGTATGAAGTCTATATGTTACTGTCCTTGTATGAAGTCTATATGTTACTGTCCTTGTATGAAGTCTATATGTTACTGTCCTTGTATGAAGTCTATATGTTACTGTCCTTGTATGAAGTCTATATGTTACTGTCCTTGTATGAAGTCTATATGTTACTGTCCTTGTATGAAGTCCATATGTTACTGTCCTTGTATGAAGTCTATATGTTACTGTCCTTGTATGAAGTCCATATGTTACTGTCCTTGTATGAAGTCTATATGTTACTGTCCTTGTATGAAGTCCATATGTTACTGTCCTTGTATGAAGTCTATATGTTACTGTCCTTGTATGAAGTCCATATGTTACTGTCCTTGTATGAAGTCTATTGATCAAATGTTACTGTCCTTGTATGAAGTCCATATGTTACTGTCCTTGTATGAAGTCTATATGTTACTGTCCTTGTATGAAGTCTATATGTTACTGTCCTTGTATGAAGTCCATATGTTACTGTCCTTGTATGAAGTCCATATGTTACTGTCCTTGTATGAAGTCTATATGTTACTGTCCTTGTATGAAGTCTATATGTTACTGTCCTTGTATGAAGTCTATATGTTACTGTCCTTGTATGAAGTCTATATGTTACTGTCCTTGTATGAAGTCCATATGTTACTGTCCTTGTATGAAGTCTATATGTTACTGTCCTTGTATGAAGTCCATATGTTACTGTCCTTGTATGAAGTCTATATGTTACTGTCCTTGTATGAAGTCCATATGTTACTGTCCTTGTATGAAGTCTATTGATCAAATGTTACTGTCCTTGTATGAAGTCCATATGTTACTGTCCTTGTATGAAGTCTATTGATCAAATGTTACTGTCCTTGTATGAAGTCCATTGATCAACTGTACTTTTGACAAGGTGATGTGCACGTATGCATAGAAGTGCATTTTTTAAATTCCGCAGCATCACTCAAAAAAACACCAAAAAGACTCTCTAAGAAGATTTTTCCAGTAATTGGCAGAGGTCAGAACAGGCTTTGCTACACATCTTTAAAAAAAGCTATATACAAGGAAGTTGTAAGTTTGATCATTTTTGTTTTATATATGCTAGTGTTGCTAACTTGTGTGTCCTCTTATCCACTCATTAATGTTACCTTGTTGTATGTGATCCAGGGACTACATGTGGACTTAAGAAGTGGTCCTGACAGTCAGCAACACAACTACCTCCCTGCAGGCACCAGACATTGATACAACCCTGATTATACGTGCATGTCCTTTAAAACAGACTTCAAAACAACGTTGCAAAATAGTTGTTTTTGTAATTTGAGACAACGTTGATGTCCAACGTTGGATCCACGTTGATGGTTGGGAAATGACCACATTTCAATGGTCAAATCAACCCGACTTTGATTAAACGTCCTCAAAAAGTATGTTGTTTCAACCTTGTATTTGTGTTGGAGAAGATTGGTTGGGAAATGACCAAAATTGAATGGTTGGGAAATGACCAAAATTGAATGGTTGGGAAATGACCAAAATTGAATGGTTGGGAAATGACCAAAATTCAATGGTTGGGAAATGACCAAAATTCAATGGTTGGGAAATGACCAAAATTCAATGGTTGGGAAATGACCAAAATTCAATGGTTGGGAAATGACCAAAATTCAATGGTTGGGAAATGACCAAAATTCAATGGTTGGGAAATGACCAAAATTCAATGGTTGGGAAATGACCAAAATTCAATGGTTGGGAAATGACCAAAATTCAATGGTTGGGAAATGACCAAAATTCAATGGTTGGGAAATGACCAAAATTGAATGGTTGGGAAATGACCAAAATTGAATGGTTGGGAAATGACCAAAATTGAATGGTTGGGAAATGGCCAAAATTGAATGGTTGGGAAATGGCCAAAATTGAATGGTTGGGAAATGACCAAAATTCAATGGTTGGGAAATGACCAAAATTCAATGGTTGGGAAATGACCAAAATTCAATGGTTGGGAAATGACCAAAATTCAATGGTTGGGAAATGACCAAAATTCAATGGTTGGGAAATGACCAAAATTCAATGGTTGGGAAATGACCAAAATTCAATGGTTGGGAAATGACCAAAATTCAATGGTTGGGAAATGACCAAAATTCAATGGTTGGGAAATGACCAAAATTCAATGGTTGGGAAATGACCAAAATTCAATGGTTGGGAAATGACCAAAATTCAATGGTTGGGAAATGACCAAAATTCAATGGTTGGGAAATGACCAAAATTCAATGGTTGGAAAATGACCAAAATTCAATGGTTGGAAAATGACCAAAATTCAATGGTTGGAAAATGACCAAAATTGAATGGTTGGGAAATGACCAAAATTGAATGGTTGGGAAATGACCAAAATTGAATGGTTGGGAAATGACCAAAATTGAATGGTTGGGAAATGACCAAAATTGAATGGTTGGGAAATGACCAAAATTGAATGGTTGGGAAATGACCAAAATTGAATGGTTGGGAAATGACCAAAATTGAATGGTTGGGAAATGACCAAAATTGAATGGTTGGGAAATGACCAAAATTGAATGGTTGGGAAATGACCAAAATTCAATGGTTGGGAAATGACCAAAATTCAATGGTTGGGAAATGACCAAAATTGAATGGTTGGGAAATGACCAAAATTCAATGGTTGGGAAATGACCAAAATTCAATGGTTGGGAAATGACCAAAATTGAATGGTTGGGAAATGACCAAAATTGAATGGTTGGGAAATGACCAAAATTGAATGGTTGGGAAATGACCAAAATTGAATGGTTGGGAAATGACCAAAATTGAATGGTTGGGAAATGACCAAAATTGAATGGTTGGGAAATGACCAAAATTGAATGGTTGGGAAATGACCAAAATTGAATGGTTGGGAAATGACCAAAATTGAATGGTTGGGAAATGACCAAAATTCAATGGTTGGGAAATGACCAAAATTCAATGGTTGGGAAATGACCAAAATTCAATGGTTGGGAAATGACCAAAATTCAATGGTTGGGAAATGACCAAAATTGAATGGTTGGGAAATGACCAAAATTGAATGGTTGGGAAATGACCAAAATTGAATGGTTGGGAAATGACCAAAATTGAATGGTTGGGAAATGACCAAAATTGAATGGTTGGGAAATGGCCAAAATTGAATGGTTGGGAAATGGCCAAAATTGAATGGTTGGGAAATGACCAAAATTGAATGGTTGGGAAATGACCAAAATTGAATGGTTGGGAAATGACCAAAATTGAATGGTTGGGAAATGACCAAAATTGAATGGTTGGGAAATGACCAAAATTGAATGGTTGGGAAATGACCAAAATTGAATGGTTGGGAAATGACCAAAATTCAATGGTTGGGAAATGACCAAAATTGAATGGTTGGGAAATGACCAAAATTCAATGGTTGGGAAATGACCAAAATTGAATGGTTGGGAAATGACCAAAATTGAATGGTTGGGAAATGACCAAAATTCAATGGTTGGGAAATGACCAAAATTCAATGGTTGGAAAATGACCAAAATTGAATGGTTGGGAAATGACCAAAATTGAATGGTTGGGAAATGACCAAAATTGAATGGTTGGGAAATGACCAAAATTGAATGGTTGGGAAATGACCAAAATTGAATGGTTGGGAAATGACCAAAATTGAATGGTTGGGAAATGACCAAAATTGAATGGTTGGGAAATGACCAAAATTGAATGGTTGGGAAATGACCAAAATTGAATGGTTGGGAAATGACCAAAATTGAATGGTTGGGAAATGACCAAAATTGAATGGTTGGGAAATGACCAAAATTGAATGGTTGGGAAATGACCAAAATTGAATGGTTGGGAAATGACCAAAATTGAATGGTTGGGAAATGACCAAAATTGAATGGTTGGGAAATGACCAAAATTGAATGGTTGGGAAATGACCAAAATTGAATGGTTGGGAAATGACCAAAATTGAATGGTTGGGAAATGACCAAAATTGAATGGTTGGGAAATGACCAAAATTGAATGGTTGGGAAATGACCAAAATTGAATGGTTGGGAAATGACCAAAATTGAATGGTTGGGAAATGACCAAAATTGAATGGTTGGGAAATGACCAAAATTGAATGGTTGGGAAATGACCAAAATTGAATGGTTGGGAAATGACCAAAATTGAATGGTTGGGAAATGACCAAAATTGAATGGTTGGGAAATGACCAAAATTGAATGGTTGGGAAATGACCAAAATTGAATGGTTGGGAAATGACCAAAATTGAATGGTTGGGAAATGACCAAAATTGAATGGTTGGAAAATTACCAAAATTGAATGGTTGGGAAATGACCAAAATTGAATGGTTGGGAAATGACCAAAATTGAATGGTTGGAAAATTACCAAAATTGAATGGTTGGAAAATTACCAAAATTGAATGGTTGGGAAATGACCAAAATTGAATGGTTGGGAAATGACCAAAATTGAATGGTTGTGAAATGACCAAAATTCAATGGTTGGGAAATGACCAAAATTCAATGGTTGGGAAATGACCAAAATTCAATGGTTGGGAAATGACCAAAATTGAATGGTTGGGAAATGACCAAAATTGAATGGTTGGGAAATGACCAAAATTGAATGGTTGGGAAATGACCAAAATTGAATGGTTGGGAAATGACCAAAATTGAATGGTTGGGAAATGACCAAAATTCAATGGTTGGGAAATGACCAAAATTCAATGGTTGGGAAATGACCAAAATTGAATGGTTGGGAAATGACCAAAATTGAATGGTTGGGAAATGACCAAAATTGAATGGTTGGGAAATGACCAAAATTCAATGGTTGGGAAATGACCAAAATTGAATGGTTGGGAAATGGCCAAAATTGAATGGTTGGGAAATGGCCAAAATTGAATGGGTGGGAAATGACCAAAATTGAATGGTTGGGAAATGACCAAAATTGAATGGTTGGGAAATGACCAAAATTGAATGGTTGGGAAATGACCAAAATTGAATGGTTGGGAAATGACCAAAATTGAATGGTTGGGAAATGACCAAAATTGAATGGTTGGGAAATGACCAAAATTCAATGGTTGGGAAATGACCAAAATTGAATGGTTGGGAAATGACCAAAATTGAATGGTTGGGAAATGACCAAAATTGAATGGTTGGGAAATGACCAAAATTCAATGGTTGGGAAATGACCAAAATTCAATGGTTGGGAAATGACCAAAATTGAATGGTTGGGAAATGGCCAAAATTGAATGGTTGGGAAATGGCCAAAATTGAATGGTTGGGAAATGACCAAAATTGAATGGTTGGGAAATGACCAAAATTGAATGGTTGGGAAATGACCAAAATTGAATGGTTGGGAAATGACCAAAATTGAATGGTTGGGAAATGACCAAAATTGAATGGTTGGGAAATGACCAAAATTCAATGGTTGGGAAATGACCAAAATTGAATGGTTGGGAAATGACCAAAATTGAATGGTTGGGAAATGGCCAAAATTGAATGGTTGGGAAATGGCCAAAATTGAATGGTTGGGAAATGACCAAAATTGAATGGTTGGGAAATGACCAAAATTGAATGGTTGGGAAATGACCAAAATTGAATGGTTGGGAAATGACCAAAATTGAATGGTTGGGAAATGACCAAAATTGAATGGTTGGGAAATGACCAAAATTGAATGGTTGGGAAATGACCAAAATTGAATGGTTGGGAAATGACCAAAATTGAATGGTTGGGAAATGACCAAAATTGAATGGTTGGGAAATGACCAAAATTGAATGGTTGGGAAATGACCAAAATTCAATGGTTGGGAAATGACCAAAATTGAATGGTTGGGAAATGACCAAAATTCAATGGTTGGGAAATGACCAAAATTCAATGGTTGGGAAATGACCAAAATTGAATGGTTGGGAAATGACCAAAATTCAATGGTTGGGAAATGACCAAAATTGAATGGTTGGGAAATGACCAAAATTCAATGGTTGGGAAATGACCAAAATTCAATGGTTGGGAAATGACCAAAATTCAATGGTTGGGAAATGACCAAAATTGAATGGTTGGGAAATGACCAAAATTGAATGGTTGGGAAATGACCAAAATTGAATGGTTGGGAAATGACCAAAATTGAATGGTTGGGAAATGACCAAAATTCAATGGTTGGGAAATGACCAAAATTGAATGGTTGGAAAATGACCAAAATTGAATGGTTGGGAAATGACCAAAATTGAATGGTTGGGAAATGACCAAAATTGAATGGTTGGGAAATGACCAAAATTGAATGGTTGGGAAATGACCAAAATTGAATGGTTGGGAAATGACCAAAATTGAATGGTTGGGAAATGACCAAAATTGAATGGTTGGGAAATGACCAAAATTGAATGGTTGGGAAATGACCAAAATTGAATGGTTGGGAAATGACCAAAATTGAATGGTTGGGAAATGACCAAAATTGAATGGTTGGGAAATGACCAAAATTGAATGGTTGGGAAATGACCAAAATTGAATGGTTGGGAAATGACCAAAATTGAATGGTTGGAAAATGACCAAAATTCAATGGTTGGGAAATGACCAAAATTGAATGGTTGGGAAATGACCAAAATTGAATGGTTGGGAAATGACCAAAATTGAATGGTTGGGAAATGACCAAAATTGAATGGTTGGGAAATGACCAAAATTGAATGGTTGGGAAATGACCAAAATTGAATGGTTGGGAAATGACCAAAATTGAATGGTTGGGAAATGACCAAAATTGAATGGTTGGGAAATGACCAAAATTGAATGGTTGGGAAATGACCAAAATTGAATGGTTGGGAAATGACCAAAATTGAATGGTTGGGAAATGACCAAAATTGAATGGTTGGGAAATGGCCAAAATTGAATGGTTGGGAAATGACCAAAATTGAATGGTTGGGAAATGACCAAAATTGAATGGTTGGGAAATGACCAAAATTGAATGGTTGGGAAATGACCAAAATTGAATGGTTGGGAAATGACCAAAATTGAATGGTTGGGAAATGACCAAAATTGAATGGTTGGGAAATGACCAAAATTGAATGGTTGGGAAATGACCAAAATTCAATGGTTGGGAAATGACCAAAATTCAATGGTTGGGAAATGACCAAAATTCAATGGTTGGGAAATGACCAAAATTCAATGGTTGGGAAATGACCAAAATGACCAAAATTCAATGGTTGGGAAATGACCAAAATTCAATGGTTGTGAAATGACCAAAATTGAATGGTTGGGAAATGACCAAAATTGAATGGTTGGGAAATGACCAAAATTGAATGGTTGGGAAATGACCAAAATTGAATGGTTGGGAAATGACCAAAATTGAATGGTTGGGAAATGACCAAAATTGAATGGTTGGGAAATGACCAAAATTGAATGGTTGGGAAATGACCAAAATTCAATGGTTGGAAAATGACCAAAATTCAATGGTTGGGAAATGACCAAAATTCAATGGTTGGGAAATGACCAAAATTCAATGGTTGGGAAATGACCAAAATTCAATGGTTGGGAAATGACCAAAATTGAATGGTTGGGAAATGACCAAAATTGAATGGTTGGGAAATGACCAAAATTCAATGGTTGGGAAATGACCAAAATTGAATGGTTGGGAAATGACCAAAATTGAATGGTTGGGAAATGACCAAAATTGAATGGTTGGGAAATGACCAAAATTGAATGGTTGGGAAATGACCAAAATTGAATGGTTGGGAAATGACCAAAATTCAATGGTTGGAAAATGACCAAAATTGAATGGTTGGGAAATGGCCAAAATTGAATGGTTGGGAAATGACCAAAATTGAATGGTTGGGAAATGACCAAAATTGAATGGTTGGGAAATGACCAAAATTGAATGGTTGGGAAATGACCAAAATTGAATGGTTGGGAAATGACCAAAATTGAATGGTTGGGAAATGACCAAAATTCAATGGTTGGGAAATGACCAAAATTGAATGGTTGGGAAATGACCAAAATTCAATGGTTGGGAAATGACCAAAATTGAATGGTTGGGAAATGACCAAAATTCAATGGTTGGGAAATGACCAAAATTCAATGGTTGGGAAATGACCAAAATTCAATGGTTGGGAAATGACCAAAATTCAATGGTTGTGAAATGACCAAAATTCAATGGTTGTGAAATGACCAAAATTCAATGGTTGGGAAATGACCAAAATTGAATGGTTGGAAAATGACCAAAATTGAATGGTTGGGAAATGACCAAAATTGAATGGTTGGGAAATGACCAAAATTGAATGGTTGGGAAATGACCAAAATTGAATGGTTGGGAAATGACCAAAATTGAATGGTTGGGAAATGACCAAAATTGAATGGTTGGGAAATGACCAAAATTCAATGGTTGGGAAATGACCAAAATTCAATGGTTGGGAAATGACCAAAATTCAATGGTTGGGAAATGACCAAAATTCAATGGTTGGGAAATGACCAAAATTGAATGGTTGGGAAATGACCAAAATTCAATGGTTGGGAAATGGCCAAAATTCAATGGTTGGGAAATGACCAAAATTGAATGGTTGGGAAATGACCAAAATTGAATGGTTGGGAAATGACCAAAATTCAATGGTTGGGAAATGACCAAAATTGAATGGTTGGGAAATGACCAAAATTGAATGGTTGGGAAATGACCAAAATTGAATGGTTGGGAAATGACCAAAATTGAATGGTTGGGAAATGACCAAAATTGAATGGTTGGGAAATGACCAAAATTGAATGGTTGGGAAATGACCAAAATTGAATGGTTGGGAAATGACCAAAATTGAATGGTTGGGAAATGACCAAAATTGAATGGTTGGGAAATGACCAAAATTGAATGGTTGGGAAATGACCAAAATTGAATGGTTGGGAAATGACCAAAATTGAATGGTTGGGAAATGACCAAAATTGAATGGTTGGGAAATGACCAAAATTGAATGGTTGGGAAATGACCAAAATTGAATGGTTGGGAAATGACCAAAATTGAATGGTTGGGAAATGACCAAAATTGAATGGTTGGGAAATGACCAAAATTGAATGGTTGGGAAATGACCAAAATTGAATGGTTGGGAAATGACCAAAATTGAATGGTTGGGAAATGACCAAAATTGAATGGTTGGGAAATGACCAAAATTGAATGGTTGGGAAATGACCAAAATTGAATGGTTGGGAAATGACCAAAATTCAATGGTTGGGAAATGACCAAAATTCAATGGTTGGGAAATGACCAAAATTGAATGGTTGGGAAATGACCAAAATTGAATGGTTGGGAAATGACCAAAATTCAATGGTTGGGAAATGACCAAAATTCAATGGTTGGGAAATGACCAAAATTCAATGGTTGGGAAATGACCAAAATTCAATGGTTGGAAAATGACCAAAATTGAATGGTTGGGAAATGACCAAAATTGAATGGTTGGGAAATGACCAAAATTCAATGGTTGGGAAATGACCAAAATTCAATGGTTGGGAAATGACCAAAATTGAATGGTTGGGAAATGACCAAAATTTAATGGTTGTGAAATGACCAAAATTGAATGGTTGGGAAATGACCAAAATTCAATGGTTGGGAAATGACCAAAATTCAATGGTTGGGAAATGACCAAAATTGAATGGTTGGGAAATGACCAAAATTCAATGGTTGGGAAATGGCCAAAATTCAATGGTTGGGAAATGACCAAAATTGAATGGTTGGGAAATGACCAAAATTCAATGGTTGGGAAATGACCAAAATTCAATGGTTGGGAAATGACCAAAATTCAATGGTTGGGAAATGACCAAAATTCAATGGTTGGAAAGTGACCAAAATTGAATGGTTGGGAAATGACCAAAATTGAATGGTTGGGAAATGACCAAAATTCAATGGTTGGGAAATGACCAAAATTCAATGGTTGGGAAATGACCAAAATTGAATGGTTGGGAAATGACCAAAATTTAATGGTTGTGAAATGACCAAAATTGAATGGTTGGGAAATGACCAAAATTCAATGGTTGGGAAATGACCAAAATTCAATGGTTGGGAAATGACCAAAATTGAATGGTTGGGAAATGACCAAAATGGACCACATTTCAATGGTCAAATCGGTGTCATAACAACATTGATTAAAGGTTGTAAAAAGCACGTTGTTTCAATGTTGTATTTGAGTGTCTCCACGTCACGACATAATTCAACAAGTTGTCAACGTTGTTTCCATGTCTTGTGCCTCTGAATGGACTAGTCTTGTTTAGTTTTTTTCCATTTGTGTTAATTGTTTGTGATTCATATCGCCGTGTGGAGGCAAAGTCGCTATTATCTCACAGTTGGTCAGCTGCTGCGTGCTGTCAATCATCGTCACGTTGGCAAGAAGGCAGTACCAGAAAGCCAACCAACGAGCTTGTGGGCAATTGTAAAGAGACAAGATTTAGCCTGAGCGTCCGTTTTCCGACTGGCACTAGTGTTTGACTTGTCTCCATTCAATAGTGTAACAATCATTATTGGAGGTTACATGTCCTCCTGATACAAAATGCTAATACATCCTAAATATGGGGTAATGTCTCAATGAGGCATGTTAAAAAGGGGCACAGGGAGGTATACCACTAATTTAGCATGGCATGTGTGTTGGCATCTGTTGACTCCTATCAGTTAGCAGCTACGCTACATTAGCAGTGAACTGCTGCCCCCCCACTGGTGTGGACAAGACTATACAGATGACTCATTTGGTAAACCAGGATGAGTGAAGATGAAGTTTTCACCAGCACAACACTCCTATAGACACATGCACTGGGGTGCTGCTACGTTGTGCAGCAATAACAAGAAATATGGCAGCAAATGTGTAGTACTTGTAAATAAATAGGCAGCACATTGTTGTAGACTTTTATGTGTAGTACTTGTAAATAAATAGGCAGCACATTGTTGTCGACTTGTATGTGTAGTACTTGTAAATGCACATTGTTGTCGACTTGTACGTGTAGTACTTGTAAATGCACATTGTTGTAGACTTGTATGTGTAGTACTTGTAAATGCACATTGTTGTAGACTTGTATGTGTAGTACTTGTAAATGCACATTGTTGTAGACTTGTATGTGTAGTACTTGTAAATGCACATTGTTGTAGACTTGTATGTGTAGTACTTGTAAATGCACATTGTTGTCGACTTGTACGTGTAGTACTTGTAAATGCACATTGTTGTAGACTTGTATGTGTAGTACTTGTAAATGCACATTGTTGTCGACTTGTATGTGTAGTACTTGTAAATGCACATTGTTGTCGACTTGTATGTGTAGTACTTGTAAATGCACATTGTTGTAGACTTGTATGTGTAGTACTTGTAAATGCACATTGTTGTCGACTTGTATGTGTAGTACTTGTAAATGCACATTGTTGTAGACTTGTATGTGTAGTACTTGTAAATGCACATTGTTGTAGACTTGTATGTGTAGTACTTGTAAATGCACATTGTTGTAGACTTGTATGTGTAGTACTTGTAAATGCACATTGTTGTCGACTTGTATGTGTAGTACTTGTAAATGCACATTGTTGTCGACTTGTATGTGTAGTACTTGTAAATGCACATTGTTGTAGACTTGTATGTGTAGTACTTGTAAATGCATATTGTTGTCGACTTGTATGTGTAGTACTTGTAAATGCACATTGTTGTCGACTTGTATGTGTAGTACTTGTAAATGCACATTGTTGTAGACTTGTATGTGTAGTACTTGTAAATGCACATTGTTGTCGACTTGTATGTGTAGTACTTGTAAATGCACATTGTTGTAGACTTGTATGTGTAGTACTTGTAAATGCACATTGTTGTCGACTTGTATGTGTAGTACTTGTAAATGCACATTGTTGTCGACTTGTATGTGTAGTACTTGTAAATGCACATTGTTGTAGACTTGTATGTGTAGTACTTGTAAATGCACATTGTTGTAGACTTGTATGTGTAGTACTTGTAAATGCACATTGTTGTAGACTTGTATGTGTAGTACTTGTAAATGCACATTGTTGTAGACTTGTATGTGTAGTACTTGTAAATGCACATTGTTGTAGACTTGTATGTGTAGTACTTGTAAATGCACATTGTTGTAGACTTGTATGTGTAGTACTTGTAAATGCACATTGTTGTCGACTTGTATGTGTAGTACTTGTAAATGCACATTGTTGTCGACTCACCTGCCTGCTTTTAAAGGCGGCTGGTGAGTCCTAAAATAGCACTTGTGTGCTGCGAGGGAAATTCAAGAATGTTATACACTGCACTACTGGCAGGATTGGATTCCCCCAAGATTTCAAACTCCACATGTTTGCGTCTTATTTTAGTTGAGTAATTTGCTCCCAGGACAAAATACTGGATTACAGGTCAAAGTAGGACAGGAAAGGAAGCAGCTCTCAGTATTATGCAGTTCTTCTCAAATAGCTGGGCGTGTCCCCCTTGAGGGGGCGCAGTGCTTTATCAGTATCATGCTTCCTCAGTATCATGCGTCCTCAGTATCATGCGTCCTCAGTATCATGCGTCATCAGTATCATGCGTCATCAGTATCATGCTTGATGAGTATGATGCTTGATGAGTATGATGCTTGATGAGTATGATGCTTGATGAGTATGATGCTTGATGAGTATGATGCTTGATGAGTATGATGCTTGATGAGTATGATGCTTGATGAGTATCATGCTTGATGAGTATGATGCTTGATGAGTATGATGCTTGATGAGTATGATGCTTGATGAGTATGATGCTTGATGAGTATGATGCTTGATGAGTATGATGCTTGATGAGTATGATGCTTGATGAGTATGATGCTTGATGAGTATGATGCTTGATGAGTATGATGCTTGATGAGTATGATGCTTGATGAGTATGATGCTTGATGAGTATGATGCTTGATGAGTATGATGCTTGATGAGTATGATGCTTGATGAGTATGATGCTTGATGAGTATGATGCTTGATGAGTATGATGCTTGATGAGTATGATGCTTGATGAGTATGATGCTTGATGAGTATGATGCTTGATGAGTATGATGCTTGATGAGTATGATGCTTGATGAGTATGATGCTTGATGAGTATGATGCTTGATGAGTATGATGCTTGATGAGTATGATGCTTGATGAGTATGATGCTTGATGAGTATCATGCTTGATGAGTATGATGCTTGATGAGTATGATGCTTGATGAGTATGATGCTTGATGAGTATGATGCTTGATGAGTATCATGCTTGATGAGTATGATGCTTGATGAGTATGATGCTTGATGAGTATCATGCTTGATGAGTATGATGCTTGATGAGTATGATGCTTGATGAGTATGATGCTTGATGAGTATCATGCTTGATGAGTATGATGCTTGATGAGTATGATGCTTGATGAGTATGATGCTTGATGAGTATGATGCTTGATGAGTATGATGCTTGATGAGTATGATGCTTGATGAGTATGATGCTTGATGAGTATGATGCTTGATGAGTATGATGCTTGATGAGTATGATGCTTGATGAGTATGATGCTTGATGAGTATGATGCTTGATGAGTATGATGCTTGATGAGTATCATGCTTGATGAGTATGATGCTTGATGAGTATGATGCTTGATGAGTATGATGCTTGATGAGTATGATGCTTGATGAGTATGATGCTTGATGAGTATGATGCTTGATGAGTATGATGCTTGATGAGTATGATGCTTGATGAGTATGATGCTTGATGAGTATGATGCTTGATGAGTATGATGCTTGATGAGTATGATGCTTGATGAGTATGATGCTTGATGAGTATGATGCTTGATGAGTATGATGCTTGATGAGTATCATGCTTGATGAGTATGATGCTTGATGAGTATCATGCTTGATGAGTATGATGCTTGATGAGTATGATGCTTGATGAGTATGATGCTTGATGAGTATGATGCTTGATGAGTATGATGCTTGATGAGTATGATGCTTGATGAGTATGATGCTTGATGAGTATGATGCTTGATGAGTATGATGCAGTAAAGTATGTGCTGACATTGATTCCATGTTCATTCATCACAAATGATTCTATTCATTTGTGTTGTGTAGGTTTTTGTAAAATGTTTTCATATATTGAGAGATTCATTTGAATGTATTTTTATTTCTTGAGATTATTTTTATTTTTCAGCATCAAATGATTCAAGTCAGTCAAAAAATGTTGATAGATTAAATAAGGATGACATTTTTTTCATTTCAGGCAAATTGATGCACTTTAATGTGAATATACAGTGGTGGTCAAAAGTGTACATACACTTGTAAAGAACATCAGCTTCACTTTACAATCATTTCTAATTGTTTTGTGATGTAGTGATTGAAGCACATACTTGTTGTTGTTGTGATGTAGTGATTGGAGCACATACTTGTTGTTGTTGTGATGTAGTGATTGGAGCACATACTTGTTGTTGTTGTGATGTAGTGATTGGAGCACATACTTGTTGTTGTTGTGATGTAGTGATTGGAGCACATACTTGTTGTTGTTGTGATGTAGTGATTGGAGCACATACTTGTTGTTGTTGTGATGTAGTGATTGGAGCACATACTTGTTGTTGTTGTGATGTAGTGATTGAAGCACATACTTGTTGTTGTGATGTAGTGATTGGAGCACATACTTGTTGTTGTTGTGATGTAGTGATTGGAGCACATACTTGTTGTTGTTGTGATGTAGTGATTGGAGCACATACTTGTTGTTGTTGTGATGTAGTGATTGGAGCACATACTTGTTGTTGTTGTGATGTAGTGATTGAAGCACATACTTGTTGTTGTGATGTAGTGATTGGAGCACATACTTGTTGTTGTTGTGATGTAGTGATTGGAGCACATACTTGTTGTTGTTGTGATGTAGTGATTGAAGCACATACTTGTTGTTGTTGTGATGTAGTGATTGGAGCACATACTTGTTGTTGTTGTGATGTAGTGATTGGAGCACATACTTGTTGTTGTTGTGATGTAGTGATTGGAGCACATACTTGTTGTTGTTGTGATGTAGTGATTGGAGCACATACTTGTTGTTGTTGTGATGTAGTGATTGGAGCACATACTTGTTGTTGTTGTTGTGATGTAGTGATTGGAGCACATACTTGTTGTTGTTGTGATGTAGTGATTGAAGCACATACTTGTTGTTGTTGTGATGTAGTGATTGGAGCACATACTTGTTGTTGTTGTGATGTAGTGATTGGAGCACATACTTGTTGTTGTTGTGATGTAGTGATTGGAGCACATACTTGTTGTTGTTGTGATGTAGTGATTGGAGCACATACTTGTTGTTGTTGTGATGTAGTGATTGGAGCACATACTTGTTGTTGTTGTTGTGATGTAGTGATTGGAGCACATACTTGTTGTTGTTGTGATGTAGTGATTGGAGCACATACTTGTTGCTCACAAACAACATTCATGAAGTTTGCTTCTTTTATGAATTTATTATGGCTCTACTGAAAATGTGAGGGTGAAAAGTATACATACAGCAATGTTAATATTTGCTTCCTTGGCAAGTTGACCTGCAATAAGGCGCTTTTGGTAGCCATCCACAAGCTTCTGCTTGACCACTTGACCACTAAATTGCTGCAGTTCAGCTAAATGTGTTGCTTTTCTCACATGGACTTGTTTCTTCAGCATTGTCCACACCTTTAAGTCAGGACTTTGGGAAGGCCATTCTAAAACCTTCATTCTAGCCTGATTTAGCCATTCCTTTACCACTTTTGAGGTGTGTTTGGGGTCATTGTCCTGTTGGAACACCCAACAAGACCCAACCTCCGGACTGATGATTTTAGCTTGTCCTGAAGAACTTGGAGCTAATCCTCCTTTTTCATTGTCCCATTTAAAGGAGCAGTTCCATTGGCAGCAAAACAGGCCCAGAGCATAATACTACCACCACCATGCTTGACGGTAGGCATGGTGTTCCTGGGATTAAAGGCCTCACCTTTTCTCCTCCAAACATATTGCTGGGTATTGTGGCCAAACAGCTCCATTTTTGTTTCATCTGACCACAGAACTTTCCTCCAGAAGGTCTTATCTTTGTCCATGTGATACTTTTGACCCTCACATTTTCAGTAGAGCCATAATAAATTCATAAAAGAAGCAAACTTCATGAATGTTTTTTGTGAGCAACAAGTATGTGCTCCAATCACTACATCACAAACAAATAAGAAATGATTGTAAAGTCAAGACTGCCATGACATGATGTTCTTTACAAGTGTATGTACACTTTTCAATCAATCAATCAATCAATCAATGTTTATTTATATAGCCCTAAATCACTAGTGTCTCAAAGGGCTGTACAAGCCACACCAAGACTGTAAATATTTAAATATATCTCCAATAATTTGAGTCTATTTAAAATATTTTTATGATCATACATATTAAATATTTACTCGTTGTTTGTGATTATTAAAAGTTATTGCCATTAAAAAAATATACATAATAAAAATATGTAAATGTAATCATTTTGAATAGTAAATACAACCTACTATTTCACTTACAACATTGTAACTATTCTAATATTAATTTTCAAATTATAATACACAGAAAATGCAGCAAAACTATTATTTTACCTCCAATAATTAAAGGTTAATTTAAAAATGTGTTTTTGAATTTGAATAATATATGAATATAATTATTTCAAATTATAATAGAGGTATAAGAATTTTAACATTACGCAAAAATTGCTACAAAATATGCATTTTTTCACAACTCTTACTTTTATATGATTAAAATACATGACCGTAATCATTTGGGATGTTAACCTACTGCTTCTAAAAACTACTGCTAACATCTAAATGTATTCATAAAAATTTTTAAAAAGTTGTTGTTATAGCTTTTAAATTATAATAAAAAACATTTTGATTATTTTCAAAAATGCCGCAAGTTGATATTTGACATAGAATAATGAGTTTATTTTGAATAATAGTGTTTTTAAAACAACATAATAACTTCAAATGATAATAATATGAAGGTAGGTCCATTTCAAAGCAATTGCGAGCTAATATTGTAGCCAGACTTTTTCATTTTGAAGTATAAAAATATTCAAGTACAAAAATCTGTAAAAAAAAAAAAAAATGTATATATATAATACATAAATGTCATTATTTCAAATGTTTGAAAATAATGCAACCAATGTTTTTACCAACAACAATTCAAGACAATATGTTTGATGAATGTCTTACTATTCTTATCTTTATTAGCATCAATTCTTCCCTCCACACCAGCTTGGAAGTAAGCCTCTTTGTTCTATTTACACGCACAGTGTTTATTTGAGAAGGTGCAACATGCATAGCCAAACTCCGCCAGCCGACATGAGATATGCCTCTGGGAGCTTGGGTATTAACACTTATTTCTGGGCTTAAAGACGGAGCTTGTTCTGGCTGTGGGAGGGTTGGGGGGTGGGAGGAGCTGACGGACATGCTCACCTAGCGGGTGACCTCTTCCCTCCCGTCCACGTTGGCTCTGTAGCGGCAGCCTGAGAGACAGCTGGGTGTGCCTTCTTCCCTCCATGGATCAAGTGGTGCTGGAGAGGGCCCGTGAGGCCTTCACCACAGATGGCAGGGCCAAGAGGGACCCCGACGCTTGCGCTGAGCACGGGGAAAAGTTGACGCTCTTCTGCTTGGAGGACCTGGAGCCCATTTGTGGAATGTGCGGGAAGGCGGCGGCCCACAGAGGACACAGACTCTATCCCCTTGGAGAAGGTGCTCATGACTGCAAGGTGAGAAAAGTCACTTTCATTCAATCTTTCTTTCACACACTTCATTCTTCCCAGTCAAGTGACTCAGGCGCTCTCACACACTTTTTCATGCATAAATGGCACTTGAAATATGTCTTTTCTTTATCTTTACACCACATTTCATTCAAAGATCAACTGTCATCATTTATTTTCTTACTTAATTCTTCCTTTCCTTAATTCTAGAGATATTTTCTGAGATTCTATAAATATTGTATATTATATTATTAAAATATAAATATATTTTATAATGGATGCCATTTTCAAAATGTGACTTTTATTTAATTTGCCACGTAATTCCTCCTTTAGATATTTTTATTATATTATGTATATATTTTTACATGACAAATGGTTATAATTACAAATATAAATAATCACATAAATGTATTTTTTAATTTGAATAACATATCATTATTTCAAATGACAGCAATATAAATATATTTGAACATTACTCTAAAATGGGTACAAAAGACAGATTTATCCACAATAATTTAGGTCTATACTTCCACAATTCTTATTTTTACATAATTAAAGCTATGCAAATGTAATAATGTTTAACAACTACTACAACTTACTGTTTTACTTACAATAATGTACATGTATATTTTAAATGTATCCAGTTGTTAAATAATAATATGAAAACAACACCATTTTAATTATTTTCACAACAGATACTTTACATGGAATAATTCAAGTTCCTACCCCCCATTTTGACATAACATTTAATATATTCAAATCATTTCTTTATTCTTAACACGACCATAGATTTTCTGTGATATTCAAGTTGTTTAGCAGAGATAATTCACATTCTAATAATAGATCTATATTTTTGGTTGACTGTTGCTGCATGGGCCTTGAAACTGGATCCCCCGCAGGTTTTTATGATACTGCGTTCATTCTGCTGCATGCTTTGCTGGGCCTCTCCCAAGAATGAGAGACCTGCACTACTAATGTGAAAAGAATACGCACTTGGCCCAAAGCTGGGTGAGTTTAGGTTTACGCCTGTCACCGCGCCACCCACTTGAGCCTTCCCCACAGATGTGACCCATTTATGAGGCGCCCTCGCAACTTTTTTTTGCTTGTTGCCTTTCCCTGCCTGCCACCTGCCACACTGACCTTGCATTGGAGTGCTGATGCCCTGTGGCTTGGCTTGCAGGAGGAGCTGAAGGGTGCCCTGCTGCCCTTGAAGGAGAAGCTGCAGCTGTACAAGAAGGCCAAACTGGACTGTGAAGACATGGCCGAGCACGTCCAGGTACTGTCTAGTGGAAATTGTAATGTCAACATACGTGGAATCCTGCCTGAACCACAGCTTTGCCAACAAGACCACCTCGTCAACACTTCCACCGACCAGCTTGTCCCAATCCTTTGCCTACTGAAATGAATTTTTTTTATTTAAACGGGGATAGCAGTAGTCGTACTTGATCATTTTGCGATATTGCCATATTTTTGCTGAAAGGATTTAGTAGAGAACATCGACGATAAAGGTCGCAACTTTTGGTCTTTGATAAAAAAAGCCTTGTCTATAGCGGAAGTAGCGTGACGTCACCGGAGGAAGGACTCCTCACATTTTCCTATTGTTTACAATGCAGCGAGAGAGATTCGGACCGAGAAAGCGACGATTACCCCATTAATTTGAGCAAGGATGAAAGATTCGTGGATGAGGAAAGTGAGAGTGAAGGACTAGAGTGCAGCGCAGGACGTATCTTTTTTCGCTCTGACCGTAACTTAGGTACAAGCTGGCTCATTGGATTCCACACTCTCTCCTTTTTCTATTGTGGATCACGGATTTGTATTTCAAACCACCTGGGATACTATATCCTCTTGAAAATGAGAGTCCAGAACGCGAAATGGACATTCACAGTGACTTTTATCTCCACGACAATACATCGGTGAAGCTCTTTAGCTACTGAGCTAACATGATAGCATCGGGCTCAAATGCAGATAGAAACAAAATAAATAAATCCCTGACTGGAAGGATAGACAGCAGATCAACAATACTATTAAACCATGGACATGTAACTACACGGTTAATAATTCCCAGCTTGGCGAAGCTTAACAATGCTGATTTTAACGACGCCATTGAAGCTAACTTAGCAACGGGACCTCACAGAGCTATGCTAAAACATTAGCTATCCACCTACACCAGCCAGCCCTCATCTGCTCATCAACACCCGTGCTCACCTGCGTTCCAGCGATCGACGGAAGGACGAAGGACTTCACCCGATCATCGGTGCGGTCGGCGGCTAGCGCGTTTGCTATCCAAGTCAAAGTCCTCCTGGTTGTGTTGCTACAGCCAGCCGCTAATACACCGATCCCACCTACAACTTTCTTCTTTGCAGTCTCCATTGTTCATTAAACAAATTGCAAAAGATTCACCAACACAGATGTCCAGAATACTGTGGAATTTTGACATGAAAACAGAGCTTTTTGTATTGGATTCAATGGTGTACCAATACTTAAATGATAAATAATGATAAATGGGTTGTACTTGTATAGCGCTTTTCTACCTTCAAGGTACTCAAAGCGCTTTGACAGTATTTCCACATTTACCCATTCACACACACATTCACACACTGATGGCGGGAGCTGCCATGCAAGGCGCTACCAGCAGCCATCAGAGGCAAAGGGTGAAGTGTCTTGCCCAAGGACACAACGGACGTGACTAGGAAGGTAGAAGGTGGGAATTGAACCCCAGTAACCAGCAACACTCCGATTGCTGGCACAGCCACTCTACCAACTTCGCCACGCCGTCCCTTACTTCTGTTTCAACTATTGATGTCACACGCATACGTCATCATACATAGACCTTTTCAAGCGGAAGTGTGGCGGGAAATGTAAAATGTCACTTTATAAGTTAACCCGGCCGTATTGGCATGTGTTGCAATGTTAAGATGTCATCATTGATATATAAACTATCAGACTGCGTGGTCGCTAGTAGTGGCTTTCAGTAGGCCTTTAAGTGATTCTAAAATGCACTTTCTGGCGAATTAATTCAGCAAAATCAAGCCAACATTGTCCCATTTGTTTGTGCTACTAACATTGTTGCCTAACTATTGTAGTTTGAATGTTATTCATGTTTTATCTTTCATAACCTGGGAAAGCCCAGAGGTAGTTTGTGATGGAGGGATAAACACCTTCCACGCCACCCTGAGAAAACTGATGTCCATCTTTATATGTCCACTTATTAGACAGATAACTAATCCTAGGTGTAGTTCTGTTAGGTACCAAATGACCAATCATCTATATGGAAATATGTGTCTTTCATAGGACGCAATTTTAAAGTACACGCCAAAAGTTTGGACACACCTTCTCCTCATTCAATGTGTTTTCTTTATGTTCATGACTATTTACATTGTAGATTGTCACATCAAAACTATGAATGAACACATGTGGAGTTATGTACTTAACACAAAAATGACTGCAAACATGTTTTATATTCTAGTTTCTTCAAAATAGCCACCCTTTGCTCTCATTACTGCTTTGCACACTCTTGGCATTCTCTCCATGAGCTTCAAGAGGTAGTCACCTGACATGCTTTTCACTTCACAGGTGTGCTTGAAACTCTTAATGGGCCGCATGTGGCCTGCGGGACGTATTTTGCCCAGGTCTGAACCCATTGAGATTTTTTAAAGATTTTGTCATTATCTCATCAAAAGTATTAACCGTATTTTTCGGAGTATAAGTCGCACCTGCCAAAAATGCATAATAAAGAAGGGAAAAAACATATATAAATCGCACTGGAGTATAAGTCGCATTTTTGGGGGAAATGTATTTGCTAAAAGCCAACAGCAAGAATAGACATTTGAAAGGCAATTTAAAATGTGTAAAGAATAGTGAACAACAGGCTGAATAAGTGTACGTTATATGAGGCATAAATAACCAACTGCTATGTTAACCTCACATATTATGGTAAGAGTCATTCAAATAACTATAACATATAGAACATGCTATACGTTTACCAAACAATCTGTCACTCCTAATCGCTAAATCCCATGAAATCTTATACGTCTAGTCTCTTACGTGAATGATATTATTTGATATTTTACGCTAATGTGTTCATCATTTCACACATAAGTCCCTCCTGAGTATAAGTCGCACCCCTGGCCAAACTATGAAAAAAACTGGGACTTATAGTCCGAAAAATACGGTACCTGATAATTAGTGGCTCTACCCAGTGGAAAGTAGGTCAATTACAGTTTTTTTAATCAATAAATGTCCTACAAGCGGGGAAATAGATAGCATGTTGAGATGTGTAATAATAAACACATGACAAATAAAAGTGACCTGTTGGTTCCAATCTCCACGCAGAGCCAGGCAGAACACACCGAGACGCAGATCAAGGCGGAGTTCGAGACCCTCCACCACTTCCTGAGGGAGCAGGAGGCGGCCAGGCTCTCCGCCCTGAAGGCCGAGGAGGCCCAGAAGAAGCTGGTGATCCAGCACAGCATCGAGGAGATGGACCAGGAGATAGCCTTGCTCTGCAACGTCATCCGCTTGGTGGAGCAGGAGATGCAAACAAATGACATCCCCTTTCTTAAGGTATGGAGCACCCACATGATCCAGCACATTTACATTGTCAATAAGGATTGTCTTTGTTTGCAGAACTACAAGGACATCATAAGAAGGTAAACACTTCTCACACGGCAGCAGATTACAATGAAGGAATGTCAACATACCGTACCTTTGCAGAACATGGATCAATTCCTGCCAGCCAAACAGGCTTTCTGGAGCTCTGATTGGTGTGGCCAAACATCTTGGAACACTCAAGTACCAAGTGTGGGAGAAGATGAAGAAAATAGTCAAATACAGTAAGTCATTTTCTAATCAGAGCACTTCATATTTGTAGACATAATCCCATTTAACAGGACATTTAGAGTCACTCATACAAAAGGACAAATGTTGTTTTGTATGTTAAATTGTATTTGGAATGTTAGCTATTCAATTTCACTTGGACTGCAGCCATTAAATCTATCGATTAGTTTGTTCGATTCACCGAGTAATGGGATTAAAACACACTTTATAGCACATGTGTCAAACTCAAGGCCCGGGGGCCACATCTGGCCCGCCCCCTTATTCTTTGTGGCCCGCGATTGCCTGCAAAGAATGTGTTTATGTCATCTTTTTTGATTCATGTATTTACATTTTGACAGAAAAAAAGCACAAAGGCATGCAAATGCAGCTCTTAACTCAATATTATTTGATGCAACAAGCTACAGTAGGAAAGGGATTTATATGGCGGATCTCGCATGAGAGGAAGAGGAGGGGTTAATCATTTTGCAATGCAGTCTGCTGAAAATGAGGGAAAGCTCCACTCTACAGAGCAACTGACGCTGTGGTCAAAGTTGGAATGGCGGCTTAAGTGGACAGTGCACTCCCGCAATTTGTCACATTTCACGTGTCAGGTGAACTTCTCAATCCCGTCCCTACTGTATTTCTTGCCTTTGTGTCATTCAAACCCTTTTTCTTATGAACATTCTACACTAGCCGAGATGAAGTTGTCACTTTGACTTTTGATTCCAAAGCAGGTTTTCCATGAGTTTGTTGGTAACCAAGGACGATTAAGAACAAATTCAACTGTAATATTATCATGAAGCGGCCCTGCAAAGGGCTTTGCTATCTGCGATGTGGCCCACCATGAAAAGGAGTTTGACGCCCTTGATTTATAGCATCACTGTGTGTTCTAGGGACAATAGTTGAAATAAACTAAATATGTTTTGCTTATTTTGTTCTAATAGATGCACATCATCAACATGTATGCATTAATTAAAGACATATAGGTCATGACACACACACGTCAGCGCTCTCATGTGCGCTACATTGCAGCGTCCGTGCAGAAACTACGTCTATTTAAAGTTCCAGGCACTCCAAGCAGTCTGGATTTTATTCATTTTTTATTATTAAACGATAAATCGAAGCAACATAAAGTAAATGGAAGCTTTTTTCTAATTAAAGGGCAATATATTAAACAGAAAATTCCACTGAATCAATGGCATTGAGCTAAAATGAATAAATGCTCCACCAAATTAACTGTAAGAAAAAAACAAGGTCTTTTCTCATCAAGCAGAGTGTCTGATTGCATATTTGACTAGAAAAGCACTGAGAGAGCAGACCTCCACCAAGCCCCAATAGGAAATAATCTTTCAATCCTGAATCCACACATTAATCCAGATCAATTCCACAATCTATTCACTTGTTCCTTATCCCATTTCTGATCATTCCTTAATATTTTGAATACACAACCCCCTGGTGGAGGTCATTATCTGATGGATAAATGAAATGAGCATGTCTATGTTCTCTTTGTGAAATGGAATAAACCCTCTTGTCAGTCATCTACTCTCTTGGTCTCTGTGGGTGGAGGCGAGACCGGGTCCACTAGTATACAGAGTAGTAAGGTGAAAATGAAAGGTTAAAACTGAAAAAATTATAATTAATAACGTTTTTAATTTTCCTCTTTCAAATGACCTCTTTATTACGTGACTATACCGGGAAATATTAACATTTTAAAGCTTTCATAAATTGTATGAATTTTTTTAGGGCTGTCAAATTTAACGGGGTGACGCATGTGAATAATCACAAAAAAATATTGCATTAATCAAGTATCAACGCAAATTAATCACCCCATTTATTTTGACCCCACACGGTCCTTTACGTTGACCGTGGATAGTTGGCTGCAAAGCGGTTAGTGATCAGGTCGATGCCAGTGCAAATGTGACAAACTTTGCTTCAAAATAAACACAAACAGGACTTAAGATAAAACTGTTACCAAGTTTTCAGCAAATAAATGACATGCATTTAAGTAAAATATTTTTTTTTAAAATGGTCATGGATGACATTCTGACAGCAAAATTGCATTTGTGTAAAAAATATTTTTTTAAAGCAAGATAAGTAATTTACCAAGATTATTCATGAATAATCACAATTTAAAAGAATGATTAATCTGATTTAAAAAAAAATAATAATTTTTTAAAAATATTTGTCTCACTCCAAATCCCAACTAGACTTTAGTTCATTTTTTAAAACTAAAAACAAATTGACACTTTTCAGTCGGACCCTAACACACCCTGAAGTGCGATGGTAGGCCCGTGTAGACAAACAGTGATCCTTGCAAAGCAAAATATTTTTGAGGTGGTACTTTTTTGTGCACCACTGGACTAAGTTAAATTTGCCATGACTTGACAATGAAAAGCTGTCAATTTTGCAGTGTTATTCCCCTCAGGACCTTTTCTCTCTCATCACAAGGTCCAGTCATCGTGGATCCCAACACGGCGGCCAACTGCTTCATCTTGTCCGAGGACCTGATGGTGATTCAGAACTCCACACAGACCTTCAAGCTCCCCAACAACCCGGAGCGCTTCGACATCAGCGCGGAGATGCTGGGCGCCGAGGGTTACACCTCGGGGCGCCACAGCTGGAGCGTAGAGGTAAAGGACAACGCCTACTGGGTGGTGGGCGTGGCCAGCGAGTCCATCAACAGGAAGGGCAAGCACGTGCTGACGCCCAGCGAGGGTTTCTGGACCATACGCTTTCGCAATGGCGAGCACAAAGCCTGCACGGCGCCGTGGGAGCCGCTAAACATGACCGCCAAACCGGACGTGATCAGGGTGCTTTTGGACATGGACCGAGGAAAGGTGACCTTTTATAACCCGGAGGAGAGACAGCCGCTGTACACCTTCACCGAGGTCTTGGCGACAACTGTCTTTCCCTACTTTTGTACGGCCTGCAAGGAGCATCCGCTGAAGATCCTGCCGGCTAGAATAACTCTTTCAAAGGACTGATTTTGCATCAAAGTCTACTGAGTGATGGAAAATAGTTCTTAAGCAAAAAACAAATATGGGAATAAAGGAACAAATGCACTTGATATACAGCCGTCCCTTAACTTCACCACATTGCATCATTTTTTTTAAATATATATATATATATATATATATATATATATATATATATATATATATATATGTGTGTACTTTTTGGGTTTTCTTTATTTCCATGACTATTTACATTGTAGATTGTCACATCAAAACTATGAATGAACACATGTGGAGTTATGTACTTAACACAAAAAGGTGAAATAACATGTTTTATATTCTAGTTTCAAAATAGCCACCCTTTGCTCTGATTACTGCTTTGCACACTCTTGGCATTCTCTCCATGAGCTTCAAGAGGTAGTCACCTGAAATGCTTTTCACTTCACAGGTGTGCTCCACTTTTATAGATAACGATCAAATTCTGTCTGTATTAGCGGGTACGGACTCACGTACTATTAAAATTGGTGCCATTTGTTACTGCCCTTAGTGGCTAATCAGGCATATTCATTGCAAACCTGTGTAATGTTGCAATTATCCATGCCAACAAAGCAACATGTGCTAGCTTGGATAGACATGCTACTAATCAGCATTAGTGATTTTACATAGCCAGTTCCTAATTTGGTACAGTAATGGAAAGTACAACTAAGATGCACGGTACCATTAACCAGCTGGTGTATAACAAGTGCAATACTTCAATATTTTGTAGGGCTCAACAAAAGATAACTTAAGGGCAAATACTACTTCCTGACTTAGGCAACATATAAGACAATGTGAAATGTATTGTATTACCACATGAATATATACAGTACAAATGAACAAAAATAAATACCACTGGTATCGATTCCCTGAGTACTGGGAACTGATACAGATGTAGCCAGCAATAATGAGGTCAGTGTACAGTACAATGAGGGTTGTAATGTAGTGCAACACTTATTGGATGCTGGCCGATCAAACTACAGCAGGAGGTTGCCTACAGCCACAGATGTTAATGTCCCTAAAATGTATTTGATATTTTCTTTTGTGCCCAGCATATGAGGCACATGATATATACAAATAACATTTTTATTTGAAGAAGGATATTTTGGCAAATCTTTAAGTTTGCACATAATTACTGCAGTCTATACTTACGCCTGTAATATATAATCAAATTCCTATTTTTAGAAATGAATACCAAGTTCCCACCATAGATTGTGCATCAATGAATATAAATAACAACTCAAGGCTCGTTTTAAGATGTCATTGTTTAATTTGAGTGAGAATCACAATCTGTCACCATATATTAAAATCTTTTAGAAACCCGATCTATGATGTGATAACTATGTGAATATTTTCAAATGATTTACATTACAGGTGTCAAACTCGGAGCCCAGGGGCTTCGTCATTTAATAAGCGAAATGCATTTGTTATTAACTAACATTATTTAATGCAATAAAATATTTCAAAAATGTTTAGTTGCCAAAATACAGTACATTCAAAAATAGTTGCCTATTGTTGGTTTCAAAAATACTAATAATCAAATGCACGGGCAATTAAGTCATAATATAAGTCTATTATACTTACATTTAAATAGTTCCAGTTACAAGTGGCCCTCTGAGGGCAACCATAACTGCAATGTGGCCCCCGTGTTATATGAGGAGAGCTAAAAAGGTGACCATACTTTCTTTAGCAGTCCTTCAAAACACACACACACACACACACAGACACACACACACACACACACACACACACACACACACACACACACACACACACACACACAGTCATAAGGCACATTTTTAGATTAACATTAGATTTTGTGCACTGCATTAAAAGAAAACAACTATTAGTATTTGACCTATGACCCTCTGAGCAGAGGCTTCACCCTGACACACAATACGAGTATCCAACTAAAAGAATAAATCCTACATTGAAGTCCCCGGCCGGTAGGTCCGAGCTACCATACTGTCCTCCTAAGGCCGCGCTACACGGAAGGAGGTGTTTATTGTATGGGAATGATTGAAATCTTATCCCTGCAGTGTTAAATAAAAGAGGAATACTGTGTAAAAGTACTTCCTAAGGAGTGAGTAGTCACCTCGACTGTGTTTCCCTGAAGGCGTTAAACTCTGGTCAAGTGGTGCAGAAAAGACTTCATCTTCGTCTAGGGCCTCGAATGTAAACCCAGGCGACCGTAGTTCATGTCATAAATGCACACGGCCTTCCGCTATGGCGACGTAGAGCTCCTCGTCTACCACCACGTAAGGCGCAGATTTGGCGTTTAAGAAGTAGATGCGGTCGCTGGTGAGGCGGGGGTCGAAGCCCTCCCGCTGCAGTCTGGTTTTCTGGATTTTGAAAGTACCTACATGTGTGGTATATATAGACAGTATTTCATCATGCAGGACTCAGCAGTTTAAGGTAAGAGTTGTTACCCGTGGTATCGACGCTCGGCGAGAGTCGCAGGAACACAGGACGAGCATACGACGGGAGCGCTGCCTGAATCCTCTCCAGGAACATGCTGCAGTCAAAAGTGCCGTCGGCGTCTGCAATGGCGGCCATGCCTGCCTTCCCTTCCACACCTGAACACCACACATGGGAGCAGACGCTTAGAAGACTTCACACTTCTTCTGTACTTTATTTAGCTCAAAGGGGGAAGCAGGCAATAATTAGGTTAGGTTACTTTATTAGTACCCGAAGGTAAACTTGGTTTGCAGATCAGGACATCCACTTAAACATGGAGAGGAAGGAACATCTTAGATATGCAACACAAAGACCTAGCACATCACAAACATTGCCCAGATCACAAAATAGTACATGCACTCAAAGTTCCCCATAAAAAGGATAAAACATATTAAATCCCACTCAGATAAGATTTGGGACAAGCCAGAATAAAACACCATAATAAAAGAATAAATTACACTAAAATAAATATAGGCAAAAATAGGTACTAAAGCTTATTTAGTTCTGTGATGGCTGATGGGACAAAACTACATCTGTACCCTTTGGTTTTGCCTCTTGGGACTAAAAACCTCCGTCCACATGGGAGAAGCTGAAAATGGCTGTGTAGCTTGTGAGATACATCAGTTCCAAAGGAGGAAGATGTACTCACTACCTGCTTGTTGGAGAGGGTGGGATACATCAGTTCCAATGGAGGAAGATGTACTCACTACCTGCTTGTTGGAGAGGGTGGGATACATCAGTTCCAATGAAGGAAGATGTACTCACTACCTGCTTGTTGGAGAGGGTGGGATACATCAGTTCCAATGAAGGAAGATGTCCTCACTACCTGCTTGTTGGAGAGGGTGGGATACATCAGTTCCAATGGAGGAAGATGTCCTCACTACCTGCTTGTTGGAGAGGGTGGGATACATCAGTTCCAAAGGAGGAAGATGTACTCACTACCTGCTTGTTGGAGAGGGTGGGATACATCAGTTCCAATGGAGGAAGATGTCCTCACTACCTGCTTGTTGGAGAGGGTGGGATACATCAGTTCCAATGGAGGAAGATGTCCTCACTACCTGCTTGTTGGAGAGGGTGGGATACATCAGTTCCAATGGAGGAAGATGTCCTCACTACCTGCTTGTTGGAGAGGGTGGGATACATCAGTTCCAATGGAGGAAGATGTCCTCACTACCTGCTTGTTGGAGAGGGTGGGATACATCAGTTCCAATGAAGGAAGATGTCCTCACTACCTGCTTGTTGGAGAGGGTGGGATACATCAGTTCCAATGAAGGAAGATGTCCTCACTACCTGCTTGTTGGAGAGGGTGGGATACATCAGTTCCAATGAAGGAAGATGTCCTCACTACCTGCTTGTTGGAGAGGGTGGGATACATCAGTTCCAATGAAGGAAGATGTCCTCACTACCTGCTTGTTGGAGAGGGTGGGATACATCAGTTCCAATGGAGGAAGATGTCCTCACTACCTGCTTGTTGGAGAGGGTGGGATACATCAGTTCCAATGGAGGAAGATGTCCTCACTACCTGCTTGTTGGAGAGGGTGGGATACATCAGTTCCAATGGAGGAAGATGTCCTCACTACCTGCTTGTTGGAGAGGGTGGGATACATCAGTTCCAATGAAGGAAGATGTCCTCACTACCTGCTTGTTGGAGAGGGTGGGATACATCAGTTCCAAAGGAGGAAGATGTACTCACTACCTGCTTGTTGGAGAGGGTGGGATACATCAGTTCCAATGGAGGAAGATGTCCTCACTACCTGCTTGTTGGAGAGGGTGGGATACATCAGTTCCAATGGAGGAAGATGTCCTCACTACCTGCTTGTTGGAGAGGGTGGGATACATCAGTTCCAATGAAGGAAGATGTCCTCACTACCTGCTTGTTGGAGAGGGTGGGATACATCAGTTCCAATGAAGGAAGATGTCCTCACTACCTGCTTGTTGGAGAGGGTGGGATACATCAGTTCCAATGAAGGAAGATGTCCTCACTACCTGCTTGTTGGAGAGGGTGGGATACATCAGTTCCAATGAAGGAAGATGTCCTCACTACCTGCTTGTTGGAGAGGGTGGGATACATCAGTTCCAATGAAGGAAGATGTCCTCACTACCTGCTTGTTGGAGAGGGTGGGATACATCAGTTCCAATGAAGGAAGATGTCCTCACTACCTGCTTGTTGGAGAGGGTGGGATACATCAGTTCCAATGAAGGAAGATGTCCTCACTACCTGCTTGTTGGAGAGGGTGGGATACATCAGTTCCAATGGAGGAAGATGTCCTCACTACCTGCTTGTTGGAGAGGGTGGGATACATCAGTTCCAATGGAGGAAGATGTCCTCACTACCTGCTTGTTGGAGAGGGTGGGATACATCAGTTCCAATGGAGGAAGATGTCCTCACTACCTGCTTGTTGGAGAGGGTGGGATACATCAGTTCCAATGAAGGAAGATGTCCTCACTACCTGCTTGTTGGAGAGGGTGGGATACATCAGTTCCAATGAAGGAAGATATCCTCACTACCTGCTTGTTGGAGAGGGTGGGATACATCAGTTCCAATGAAGGAAGATGTCCTCACTACCTGCTTGTTGGAGAGGGTGGGATACATCAGTTCCAATGGAGGAAGATGTCCTCACTACCTGCTTGTTGGAGAGGGTGGGATACATCAGTTCCAATGGAGGAAGATGTCCTCACTACCTGCTTGTTGGAGAGGGTGGGATACATCAGTTCCAATGAAGGAAGATATCCTCACTACCTGCTTGTTGGAGAGGGTGGGATACATCAGTTCCAATGGAGGAAGATGTCCTCACTACCTGCTTGTTGGAGAGGGTGGGATACATCAGTTCCAATGAAGGAAGATATCCTCACTACCTGCTTGTTGGAGAGGGTGGGATACATCAGTTCCAATGAAGGAAGATGTCCTCACTACCTGCTTGTTGGAGAGGGTGGGATACATCAGTTCCAATGAAGGAAGATGTCCTCACTACCTGCTTGTTGGAGAGGGTGGGATACATCAGTTCCAATGAAGGAAGATGTCCTCACTACCTGCTTGTTGGAGAGGGTGGGATACATCAGTTCCAATGAAGGAAGATGTCCTCACTACCTGCTTGTTGGAGAGGGTGGGATACATCAGTTCCAATGCAGGAAGATGTCCTCACTACCTGCTTGTTGGAGAGGGTGGGATACATCAGTTCCAATGAAGGAAGATGTCCTCACTACCTGCTTGTTGGAGAGGGTGGGATACATCAGTTCCAATGAAGGAAGATGTACTCACTACCTGCTTGTTGGAGAGGGTGGGATACATCAGTTCCAATGGAGGAAGATGTCCTCACTACCTGCTTGTTGGAGAGGGTGGGATACATCAGTTCCAATGGAGGAAGATATCCTCACTACCTGCTTGTTGGAGAGGGTGGGATACATCAGTTCCAATGAAGGAAGATGTCCTCACTACCTGCTTGTTGGAGAGGGTGGGATACATCAGTTCCAATGAAGGAAGATGTACTCACTACCTGCTTGTTGGAGAGGGTGGGATACATCAGTTCCAAACTTCCAATGAAGGAAGATATCCTCACTACCTGCTTGTTGGAGAGGGTATCTGAAGGCAGGTGTTGCAGTTTTAGGTAGCAAAGGAGTTCTGCAGTTAAAAGGGTAATACTGACAGGTGCCGATCCATCTCCCACCAATTAGTATCAGACCATTTCCGGGAAAAAAGTCAGTAAGTGATCGCCATTGCCGATTAATGCTTTTTAATGCCAATTACAAACATTGATCCCCTCTGGCTGACACTATTCATTTTTTTAGTATTTTTTTAGCTGACAAGCGGCTAGCAGCTAATTGTGTGTCTCCATACACGGTGTGGAGCCACTCACCTAAACTAATCATCATCACTTCCATTACGACATATAATCTGCATTCCTTATGTATCATTATCACTGGAGGATGTTACACATCGAGAGAAAGTTCGGAGCAGGTGTGCTAATAGCTCAGGTAACCGCTAAGCTAGCTTTAGGCAACACCAACAAAAAGTGCTTCGTAAATTTTAAGAAGTTTAAATGGAAGCACGTTACAGCAGAAAGTGAGCAGCTATTAATAGGAAATGAACAAGTAGATGAATAAAAGAGAGGGTAATATAACATCTGTCAGCATTGTCACAGTCAGTACACGACACGTAAGATTGGTGATGTCAATAAGAAGGCAAGAAGATTTTCCGGGAGACTCCCGAATATCTCCCGGGACAACAATTCTCCCGAATTTCTCCCGATTTCCAGGCGGACTTAAGGCACGCCCCCTCCAGGTCCGTGCGGACCTGAGTGAGGACAGCCTGTTGTCACGTCCGCTTGGCCAACGGTTTACGTTGTATTGTGCACCCTGACGGCAAGTGCGGGAGTCTGTTCTGAAGTATGAAGTAAAGAGACGTAACTTCGTCACCTCGCCTGGTTATTGACTCCAACCCAGAATATTACACTGCCCATACCTATGCTCCTTCAAAGGCTGTGCTACTGGCTGCAAAGCATTGCACTTTCAAATACAACAATGAGTACAGAGGAGTGTTATGTGTGTATATGTGGAAATAGATGAACACTGAAATTCAAGTATTTATTTTATTTACATGTATATAATAAAATACATATATATATATATATATATTTTTATATATATATATATATATAAGAAATACTTGACTTTCAGTGAATTCTAACTATAAATATACTCCCCCCCCTTAACCACCCACCCCCCCACCTCCCAAATCTGTATGATGGGAACATGACAGCAGCGAGTACGAGCTCACCTGGCACTGCCACGCCGTACACGGCCACATCAGTCTGACCCAGGAGGCTGCTGAGTATGCCCTCCACTTCTATGGTGGACACGTTCTCTCCTCGCCAGCGAAAAGTGTCGCCACCGCGGTCCCGGAAGTACATGTAGCCCAGCTCATCCATCACCAAAACGTCACCTAGAACACACAGGAGGTGGGAATGAATAAATATGTCCACAAAGCAAAAAAAAAAGACAACAAAAGACTGCTAACCTGACAAGTACGCCGAATCATCCTTTTTGAAGACATTATGGGCTATTTTCTTCTTTGTAGCTTCATGATTAGCATAGCCGTCAAAGCGCCTCAAGGGGTCCTGCTGGTTGATGCGACCTACCAGGAGCCCTGGCTCTCCTGGAAGACAAGGAGGAGTCAGGTGAGGAACTTCCATGCAAATTAATCATTAAGTGGCTGATTAGTCACCGGGTTGACAGGGCACACAGAGGCCACGCTTGTCCCGGACCAGCTCCATTGTGTCCTCGTCCACTCTAACCAGGCGGATGGGGTAGACGTTGGGCAGGATGCGACTGTTAAATCCACACGCGCCCACCTGAAGATGCAAAATGAGGTTACATTAGTTCAATATCAGCAAAGAATGCACATGTGATTGCAGACCTTGCCATCCAAATTGGCGATGCTACAGTTGCACTCGGTGGCGCCGTAGAACTCGCCGATCTTCTTCACTCCAAAGCGATCGGTAAAGGCCTCCCACACGCTGGGCCGCAGACCGTTTCCCACGGCCAGGCGAACTTTGTGGCCCTTTTCCGACGGTCGCACAGGCTGAGACAGGAGGTAGCGGCATATTTCTCCAATGTACTGGATCACCTAAGATGAAATAGGATGTTGAAATAATCACATGATCAAATACCGCCAACATTTTTCAAGCTATGCAGTGTTTAGAATACAATGTTACAATTTTCCTGTAATCAATTACTATTGCTTAAATTACAACGTCGATACCAGCCATGTCTCGATCAACATTTTTGGCCTCCGATTCTTTGGCTTCAGTTACGATCCGATTGAGAGTCCCGATGCGGTACTTTTACAACAGATTATTTGAGTGAAAATGTTTTATAACCAGTAACTAAAGTAAACACAATAATACATTTTTATAAAGCTTATCTTTTTGAATGTTCTAGTATTGTTGTAATACAGACGACATATTAAATGTGTGCTACTGAATGAGTCATACAGTGTTTCCCATATACTGCAGTACATATGGCAGTGGGGGCGTGGCTAGAGGTGTGTGGGGTGGTGCCAATATGACATCATATCATTTGCATAATTGGTGATGATTAGGGATGTCCGATAATATCGGCCTGCCGATATTATCGGCCGATAAATGCGTTAAAATGTAATATCGGAAATTATCGGTATGGGTTTTTTTATTATCTGTATCGGGTTTTTTTTTTGGTTTTTTTATTTATTTATTAAATCAACATAAAAAACACAAGATACACTTACAATTAGTGCACCAACCCAAAAAACCTCCCTCCCCCCATTTCTTTCTGTTATCAATATTCTGGTTAAACCCAGATTCCCAACTAACAAAGGTCTTAACTCATTCTCTTTCTATGCCACATCAATGTGGAATGCACTCCCAACAGGTATAAAAGAAAGGGCATCTCTATCCTCCTTCAAAACCGCAATAAAAGTTCACCTCCAGGCAGCTACAACCCTAAACTAACACCCTCCCCGGATTGCTAATAATCAAATGTAAACAATCAAATGCAGATACTTTTTCTTTTTCTTATGCCTTCTGATCTCTCTCTCTCTCTCTCTATGTCCACTACTTGATGTCCATATCCCCCCCCCCCTCCACACCCCTGATTGTAAATAATGTAAATAATTCAATGTGATTATCTTATGTGATGACTGTATTATGATGATAGTATATATGATAGTATATATCTGTATCATGAATCAATTTAAGTGGACCCCGACTTAAACAAGTTGAAAAACTTATTCGGGTGTTACCATTTAGTGGTCAATTGTACGTAATATGTACTTCACTGTGCAACCTACTAATAAAAGTCTCAATACATCAATCAATGGTTCCTACATTATATATCAATATATATCAATACAGTCTGCAAGGGATACAGTCCGTAAGCACACATGATTGTGCGTGCTGCTGCTCCACTAATAGTACTAACCTTTAACAGTTAATTTTACTCATTTTCATTAATTACTAGTTTCTATGTAACTGTTTTTATATTGTTTTACTTTCTTTTTTATTCAAGAAAATGTTTTTAATTTAGTTATCTTATTTTATTATTTTTTTAAAAAACTACCTTATCTTCACCATACATGGTTGTCCAAATTAGGCATAATAATGTGTTAATTCCACGACTGCATATATCGGTTGATATCGGTATCGGTTGATATCGGTATCGGTAATTAAAGAGTTGGACAATATCGGAATATCGGATATCGGCAAAAAGCCATTATCGGACATCCCTAGTGATGATGCATATATTTTCTTTAAAAAGGCCAAAAATGTTATACAGTACATATTAATTTTTTTTTTTTGGTAATTATAATTAACATATATATTTTTTTATATAGGGCTCAAAGGCCACGTGATTTTGCAATGTATTGTGGGGGCTGGTTAGATAAAGTTAAAGTTAAAGTAGCAATGATAGTCACACACACACACTAGGTGTGGTAAAATTTGTCCTCTGCATTTGACCCATCCCCTTGAGCCCCCCCTGGGAGGTGAGGAGAGCAGTGGGCAGCAGCGGTGCCACGCCTGGGAATCATTTTAGGCAATTTAACCCCCAATTCCAACCCTTGATGCTGAGTGCCAAGCAGGGAGGTAATGGCTCCCATTTTTATAGTCTTTGGTATGACTTGGCCGGGGTTTGAACTCACAACCTACCCATCTCAGGGCGGACACTCTAACCACTAGGCCACTGAGTAGGTCAGATCATTTGTCCAGAATCCTAACAGTCCTCCTGGACCGAACCAATAAGGAAACGGTACCAAAAACTTCCGGTACTCGGTATACATCCTTACTAACCGCTAACATTGTACTCCTCAATGAGGTTCCTGCTGTGTTGCTCAAACCTCAGCCTCTTCATTCCAAAACAAATAATGTAGTCAATGTTTTGTGGAACATGAATGCAGAAGATGGAACCACATACAGTATATCACCTAGAAGGTGAAGTGTTACTAACTGTATTGGAAAATCATAAAAATACCGTCCCTACAAGCCTGTTTAGCGCATGACTCATGATGCACACACATTTGTTACTCAATACATTTCAACAAGCTTCTGCCTTGGACACTTTGTATCTGTAAGTAATATGCAACTACAATTATTTTATACTTGTGTAATTGACAAATGACGTGTTTTAGATTCAATTAAGGACACTTATTACATATGTCTGGCGTGTGTGCTATTGTATACTCAGCTGCTGTGTACAGTAGCTGCAAGCATGTTTACCTTTTGTAAATGACTTCACTAAAAATACAAGAAAAGAACAACCTTATGTGCATATTGGAATACATTTAGATGTTAAGTGGTTGACCCCAAAAAGGGACAAGTGGTTGAAAATGGATGGATGGATGGTTGTCCAACTTGACACAACATAAACACGCTGCAGGACTGCTTGTATCGGAGCTTTTATCAGACTTGATTTGACATGCGAGTCCATATCATCCGATACTTTTTGTTTTTGCTAATATTGGGCCGATATACTTTTTAAAAAAAAGTAACTATAGTAAATTACTTTTCAACACAAATGTTTCCCAACACTGACGCTAAGTTGCTTACTGTGCAATTGTATTTGATGCAGTCATCCCAGAAGCGGCTTGCTGAGAATTTCTTCTTCACTACAACAGTGAGACCGTGCATCAGACATTGGCCCACGCCCATGATATTACCTGGCACACAGAAAAGTTCATTAATACACCAGTTGCTCTGTTTAGTCGTGGGAAACAAAGAGGTGAAAGAAAAAAAAACCTGCAGAGTGATACAGAGGAAGACAGTCGTACATGACGTCCTCTGGGCACATGCCAAAAGCATAGTAGCCGAATGCGGCGATCCTGTAATACCTGTGTGGTGGAAACAAGCAAACATTCTCAGTGTATGGATACATGTGGAGCTTTCTTTTATGCATGTACAGTACATGTGTGTGTACATGCATATATATATATATATATATATATATATATATATATATATATATATATATATATATATATGCATGTACATGTGTGTGTACATGCATATATATAAAAATATATATATATATATATATATATATATATATATGCATGTACATGTGTGTGTACATGCATACATATATATATATACACATGTATATATACACACACGCATATATATTTATATATATATATACACACATATATATATATACATACATATATATATATACATACATATATATATATATACACATATATATATATATATACATATATATATATATATATGTATATATATACATATATATATATATATATGTATATATATATATATATATGTATATATATATGTATATATATATATATATGTATGTATATATACATATATATATATATGTATATATATATATATATATATATATATATATATATATATATATATATATGTGAAGTGAATTGATTGATTGAAACTTTTATTAGTAGATTGCACAGTACAGTACATATTCCGTACAATTGACCACTAAATGGTAACACCCCAATAAGTCATTCAACTTGTTTAAGTCGGGGTCCACTTAAATTGATTCATGATACAGATATATACTATCATCATAATACAGTCATCACACAAGATAATCATCAGAGTGTATACATTTAATTATCTACATTATTTACAATGTGGGGTGTGGGATGTGGAGGGGAGGGGGGGTTAGGTTTGGTTGATATCAACACTTAAGTCATCAACAATTGCATCATCAGAGAAATGGAGGGTGTTAGTTTAGGGTTGTAGTTGCCTGGAGGTGAACTTTTAGTGCGGTTTTGAAGGAGGATAGAGATGCCCTTTCTTTTACACCTGTTGGGAGTGCATTCCACATTGATGTGGCATAGAAAGAGAATGAGTTAAGACCTTTGTTAGTTCGGAATCTGGGTTTAACGTGGTTAGTGGAGCTCCCCCTGGTGTTGTGGTTATGGCGGTCATTTACGTTAAGGAAGTAGTTTGACATGTACTTCGGTATCAGGGAGGTGTAGTGGATTTTATAGACTAGGCTCAGTGCAAGTTGTTTAACTCTGTCCTCCACCTTGAGCCAGCCCACTTTAGAGAAGTGGGTAGGAGTGAGGTGTGATCTGGGGTGGAGGTCTAGAAGTAATCTGACTAGCTTGTTCTGAGATGTTTGGAGTTTAGATTTGAGGGTTTTGGAGGTGCTAGGGTACCAGGAGGTGCATGCGTAATGGAAAAAGGGTTGAACGAGAGTTCCCGCCAGAATCCTCATGGTGCTTTTGTTGACCAGAGAGGAGATTCTGTAGAGAAATCTCGTTCGTTGGTTGACCTTTTTGATTACCTTGGTTGCCATTTTATCACAGGAAAGGTTAGCCTCTAGAATGGAACCTAGGTAGGTGACCTCATCTTTCCTGGTGATAACAATGTCACCCACTTTTATAGTGAAGTCACTGACTTTCTTGAGATTGATGTGAGACCCAAACAGGATGGATTCCGTTTTACCCAAGTGTATGGATAGCTTGTTGTCAGCGAGCCAGGTGCAAGTTCTACACAGTTCAGCACTGAGGATTTTCTCCACCTGTGACTTGTCCTTGTCTGATACCAGCAGGGCAGAGTCATCCGCAAACAAGAACAATTCACAGTCGCATGCTGAAGGGAATTATATTTATATAGCACTTTTTTCTACTGACTCAAAGTGCTTTACATAGTGAAAGCCAATATCTAAGTTACATTTAAACCAGTGTGGGTGGCACTGGGAGCAGGTGGGCAAAGTGTCTTGCCCAAAGACACAACGGCAGTGACCAGGATGGCGAAAGCGAGAATCGAACCTGGAACCCTCAAGTTGCTGGCACGGCCACTCTACCAACCGAGCTATGCCGCCCCAACTATATATATATATATATACACACACACACACGTTAGGTCAGAAAAAACAGAGGGTATATCATCCCGACAAGCCTGTTTCATACAGGTCATTTTATCCTCACAAGGCTGTTTTGCAGGAACAGGCTTGTAGGGATGAAATATCCTGTGTTTTTTACTATATATATATATATATATATATTACACACGCGCACACACATACATGTATGATATAAATATATTTGTATGAAAAAACATTTAGTGAGGGGTACCGTACCGACTATGCACAACAATAGCCGCCTTGGGCATCCCTGTGGTGCCAGAGGTGTATATGTAAAACAAACGATCTGCAGAGGAGACAACAGAGCATCTAGTTACACATCAAAAATAATCATTGTAAATGAAACAATATATAAAAAATGAATGATAAGTATGCAACAGAAATTAAAATAAAATATTACATTATTAAAAATAATATATGCAAAATATTATAAGTGATAGTATAAATATATACACAATACTAAACACAGATAGAAACAATAAATAATATGAGTAATATAAAAAATAAATGTGCGCATTCCACTTAAAACTGATCTGTAAGTCTATGCTGCAACTAGGGATTGGTACATTTTGCAGTTGAAGCCATACGGTACAGATTCCCAGTACTTAACATTACCAATTTTCTGTATTTTTGTGTGTGTTATGTGGTAATATATGTATTTATTTTTTTAATTTAACAGCGAGTTGATAATAATAATAATAATGCTCTTCAATTGTTTTCTTACACTTCTGACTGAGTATCATTTGCATGTATTCATTCATTCATTTCAGTTTGTCCTCGGTGCATTGTCCTAATCAGGAAGTAGTCTTTGCCATTAAGTTGAAAGGGTCAGTCTTGTTTTTTGAGTCCTACAATGTGTTTATATTGTAAGTAGTGTACTTAATACACAACAGAACTACACCAGCAGATATAATGTATACACATATGATAACAGTATTCAAAAAATAGAAATAATTACTGAGGTAGATAGTAATAACCACTGCTCAAGCACGTGCCCTGCATGACAAAAGTTATCTTTTTGCAATAGCCCAATTCTTTTTTTATGCATTTAAGAATAAAACTTACTCTCACTGTCAATAATTTTCCCCAAATATGTTAAGACATTAAAACAACAGAAAAGATTGCTCAAAAATCCAAAGTTTGTGTAAATATCTTGACAAATAGGAGACTTATTAAATAAATAAAGAAGAGCAGGTAGCATCTCACACATTCCCATACTTTCTGTAACATTTATGAAAAAATGATGTCAGCCATCTTGAAAAAAATCTCAACTATAAACTACATGAAGGAGCCCAACATTTGTTTTTTTTATTAAATGTTTGCATTATTTCAGGTTTCCTCACGAGAAAACCTTACAATGTATAAATTGTAAACTCAACCATAAACTTTTTTTAAAAATTATAAATTTGGATAGATGGCAAATTAATATGATGTAGAAAAATTCCACAGTTTTACCATTTTTTCCAGGAGATTTACCATACTTTGAAATGCAAATGTTGATGCTCCTGACCCGCAGCTTTAGACACACGTAATAAAGGTGTGCTAAATTAACCACAACATTAGTGCTGCATAAAACATTATGTTGCTGCTGGTCTGACGTTTCCTACAAAAAAAAAAGTTTAAAAAAGTAAACTGAAGTGAATTGTAATTATATAGTGTTATGAGTCATGGCATCCTAAAAAACAAACAAACAATAAACTTAAAAAACAACTTAAAGCATTGTTCCGCTGTTTACTGCTGTATACTATTTATGTTTAGCTAACTTTTACGACAAATAAATATCGTCTCCAAACATTTTTCAGCCTCTTGGACTACCAATAATTGGTATCGGCCCTGCAAAAACCATATTGGTCAATTGCTTGTTCAAATGACCACATTGGAGGTGTTGAAATCACCATGTAAAATGGCTAATGCTAATCGGTAGCATATATACGGCATATTCAACGTAAATTAGCATCGAATTGGCGCATTTGAAAAAGTGTTTGGTTGGTTTATTTGGGACATGCATAAACTAATTCATCACAACATTTAAATATTCTCATTCCTCTTTACAACCTGTCTGAATAGGAGTAGGAAAAAGAAAATCTTATAATATAATACTACTACTTTTCCAAATTATAGCAATTACTAATGTGTTCACTTCCTGTTATCATGTTTGTTACAACTCACAACAATACATTCTAAGTAAGTGGAGCCTTATTAATAATTGCTTGCTATATCAGGCATGCCTGCCTTGTTCGCATGGAAAATTGCATCATTACTTAAAGGCAGACTGCCACGAATACTGTGATTAAGCCGGGTGCCAAGTCTTCAACCGCAAGTGAAGTCACGTAGAACGAAGGTATCCAAATATGGTACGTATTGAATTCGGTCGAAAAATATACATTTACCAAATTAGGTACCCATACTCACACACTTAAATAAACTTGGATTTTTTTTTTCTGTATTGGTTATACTAAGATAAAAACAGTGTGTGTTCATTCAACACTTTCATTCACACTGTCATTGTACAAAACACTGTATTTTCAATTAACATTAAAGCAATTAGGGATAGGCACCGGATCCAGTATTTTCTTTTGGCACAGACCTAAACCAACCAGTACTACTAAGCATCGATTCATGTAAAATCCAGCGGTGCCATGTTTTGGTGCCTGGGCTGCGCGTGACGTCACGTCTGTTTGAATCAGCACTTGCGAGTGGCGAGTACTTGATAGCACTTGAAGAGGAAAACAGGCGATTTGAAACGGACATGCTCTAAGTAATCTTGCAAACCATCAATGTTCTATGACAAAAACCCAACCATCACAAGTAGAAAACGCTTTAAAGTGTGGTTGGTCTTTTCCAAATGGGACGCAGATTACGCTCTCTGCAGTATTTGTGATGTAAACATCAAGGCAAGTGGCGGGAATACTTCCAATCTGAGGAAGCACTTGGTTAAACACAAGTTTTTTCTCATGCAGCCAAGTTCCATGTACGGCTGCAACTCCTGCATTTGGCACCTTTAGTGACTCGGCTGCAGCCAACAACACGGGGGAAGAAATGGCGTTAACATTTGGTGACATTTGATAACAGCGACACCATCATCCTATACGCCTGCTACAGAGAAAAAGCCTAATCTATAAATTAGGGCTGGGCGATATATGGAATATATTTTGTGCAGTACTAAGAAAACAACACTGCATTGTTGTAGTTACAGTATGTGTTTTTATCTTGAAGAAAGTTGCAAAACAATTGCAAACATGTTACTATACAAATAATTGGATATTGTTTTGAAATATTTGATGATCGATCGATAAAGAGAAATACATATGTTAAATTCAAACATTTTAAGATTTCATTATCACACAAATACATTTTTTACCACATGAACACACACAAAAGTACCGAAAATCGGTACTCCAATTCCCAGGTACCAGGAAGCGGTACTGTATAGATTCAAACGTGAACGGTACCCATCCCTAAAAGCAATACTAAAAATGTATCTCTACTCACCGCTCATGCTTTTCTGGAGGATACAAGCGGAAGAGGTGTACCCCGGCATAGACGCTAAAATGGGATCCAGGGGTGTCGCAACTAGGTAGGCCAGCTGATGAACGTCTAGGTCTCCGGTACAAAACCGCACCATGGACTGACCGAGGGAGGAACTGACCTCCAACATGGCTAAAGAGAAAAGAAGATGCAATAAATGAATATTTTGAGTGTTAGAATACCAACACAAGGTTTTTTACCATCTGCAAGCTCAGCTCCAAACACAATAGCTCGAGACCTGGACACCCCGACACAGTGTAGGAGGGAGTCGCGGCGGAGGTTGAAGTTGATTAGAGCAGCTTCCACCCCGACCTTGGCCAGGCCCAGCCAGAGCGCCACTTGCAGCGGCCGACTCTCCATGAAGAGGGCCACCACGTCCCCCGAGATCCAGCCCTGATGTCTGGCCCAGTTGGCCACCGAGTTAGACAGATGATCTAGCTGGGTGAAGGTCCACGTTTCCCCCGTGGCCTCGTAGATCAGCGCAATCTTGTGTGGGTTGCGCTTCACAGTTTCTGAGAAAATGGAGGGTACGTTGCTTCCGTTGCGCATGAAGCGCCACAAGGACAGCCTTACTCTGAGCAGCACATACAGACCACTGGGGAGGACACAGAGAAGACTGTAAACATTAGCGGATGTTCAAATGAAGAAATGTGTTATGAATTCTGCCATTGCAAAGTAATAATGTACTTGATTGGCACTGTATACAACTACTTGTGATATACAGTACAGGCCAAAAGTTTGGACACACCTTCTCCTCATTCAATCTTTGTTTTCATGACTATTTACATTGTAGATTGTCACATCAAAACTATGAATGAACACATGTGGAGTTATGTACTTAACAAAAAAAAGGTTTTTTATTCTAGTTTCTTCAAAATAGCCACCCTTTGCACACTCTTGGCATTCTCTCCATGAGCTTCAAGAGATTTTCACTTCACAGGTGTTATAGTTTGGATGCCTTGGCTTCAGTGACAATCTACAATGTAAATAGTCATGAAAATAAAGAAAACACATTGAATGAGAAGGTGTGTCCAAACTTTTGGCCTGTACTGTAGAACTTCATCATACAGCGGTCTTAGGGCATTCATTTACTTAACCACAGAGAGTCCCAGGCAATGTTCCACATGGGTTAAATCAACTCTTTTTGGACTTATTTTTGACTCAAATTTTAAATTGCGTGTTAAGCAGACGTTTTGCACACAAATGCTGTCTTCTAATTCCACGTCAGCTTTACAGATGCCATATATGCCGTGCAAGTGTTGTGTTGAGGATTCATCCAATGACTTGCTCATAGTTAAGCTAAATACACCCCTCTAGTGGCACCACCTGGTAGGGAAAATCTATAAGGTGTCATGTTTCATTTTGAATTGAACTAGTGTGAAATATATTTTGGTCTTGATCTTTGATGAGCTTTTTTTCTAAAAATCCTCAAATAGATCTTTGACTAAGAGTTTTCATAAGATTTTTTTTTTAATATGCCGCTAAAAACAGCTGAGCAGTTTTGTCATTTTGAGGATATATAAATGTTTTTCTGTTTTTGAGGACGCCACTAGCACATTATAAAGCTGAAGTTTACTTTGGCGATTGTTTGAAATGGTGTATTTAAAAACTTATTGCAAAAATGCTAATCAAAGATTGTCTATATCACAAAACAAACTCCTCAGACTAATTAGCAATTTTTATTTAATATAATTAGTAATTGTGAAAAATATGGAGTTGTGAAGTTGGTAACAGCCCCTTTAATGACGATCATGGTCGCAATGGTTAAGAAATAGGTTACAAATTAGGGTTCTCCCCATACCAATATTTTGGTACCGGTACCAAAATGTATTTTGATACTTTTCTAAATAAAGGCCACCACAAAAAATGGCATTATTGTCTTTATTTGAACAAAAAATGTTAGTGTACACGAAATATATGTTTATTATTGTCGTTTAGTCTTTAAATAAAATGTTGAACATACTAGACAACTTGTCTTTTAGTAGTAAGTAAACAAACAAAGACTCCTAATTAGTCTGCTGACGTATGCAGTAACATATTGTGTCATTTATACACCTATTATTTTGTACACATTATGAGGGACAAACTGTAAAAAGGAATTATTAATCTACTTGTTTATTTACTGTTAATATCTGCTTATTTTCTCTTTTAACATGTTCTATCTACACTTCTGTTCAAATGTAATAATCACTTATTCTTCTCTTCTTTGATACTTGACATTAGTTTTGGATGATACCACACATTTAGGTATGGATGTGATACCAAGTAGTTACAGGATCATACATTGGTCATATTCAAAGTCCTCATGTGTCCAGGGATGTATTTACTGAGTTTATGAATCCATCCATCCATTTTCTACCGCTTATTCCCTTCGGGGTCGCGGGGGGCGCTGGAGCCTATCTCGATATAATATGAATTTTTAAAAAAAGGAAAAAAGATTTTGTGACAATAAAAAATATTCATGTAATCATAGTAGTATTGATTAGATATGCCCCTGTACTTGGTATCATTACAGTGGATGTCAGGTGTAGATCCACCCATGGCGTTTGTTTACATTGTGACGGTGGTGAGCGATTGTATCCTCCTACGCTGTGTAGTGAAGCATGTTTAGCTATTACTCGTCCTGCAGTGATAATGATACTTGTAAGAAACTTACTTTATTGTTCACCATGGAGACCAGGATTAGTGATTTAGAAGTAGCTAAAACACTGTGGATGGATGTTAGCTGCATGTGTTAAAGCAGCTCTTCCTGAGGGTGTTTCAGTGTTATAACTTCACCTTTATCTTGACTTTTTACACCAAAATGCATCCATTCTCCCTTTTCTGTCTGCTTGTAAGTACTCTGTGTGTGTGCACTGCCGAACATGCTCCTCTGCTTGTAAAACCAGCAATGTCATGACGTGACGACGACGCGCCGTCATGCCCGGGAACCAGTACTTTTCAAACAGAGTATTATACGGTTTTTGATTGATTAGTACTGGGATACTATACTAGTACCTGTATACCGTACAACCCTCGTACAAATGCGTGACTAATATTGGTAGCGGTTTTATTATCTCTGAGCTTTTTATGATATTCATTTTCCCTTCCATGTCACACTGCTGCATGGGAGACATAATGAAGTCTGTAAAGTTCACTAAAAAGTGACGTTACTGTACTGTAGCTGTAGAACTGTGTAGAAACGCGAGTTGGATCGATGTTAACGCGTATTTACAGACATGAAAATTTGTGCAAAAAAATTGCTGGGGGAAAAGAAAAAAACTTTCTTTTAAAGGCCAATTAACCAAATATTTCCTGACCCCCGCAGTACCTTTGCAGAGCCTCTAAGAGTTGTTGTGAAAGACCACACTGTTGTGTTTAAATACCAAGATTAGCCACTCCCAAATTTTAAACTGAGCTCCAACAGGATGAACCAGATTGGGCCCCCGAGTCGCCTGTTGAAAATACTTTATCTGCGAGACCTGTTTGGTCTCTTTGGCGACTTTTTTTGTGACGGTTTGGCTTACATGAGGTCTCTCTTGGCAGTCCTCGCCGCTATGTAAAAGTACTTCCAGCTCGTTGTGCCCAAATACATGCAGAGTCCAGCTGCCAGCGACCATGGCCAGGACACCCCGCACAGACGCAGCAGCCCCATGGAGCCCAGGGAGGCGGACACACTTGCCACATTCTGCATTCTACAAATACATGCAATAATGAGCTCACATTAATGTACACCATAAGAAAATATGGCACATGTAAAGTTGAATATACAGTCCTGGTCAAAAGTGTACATACACTTGTAAAGAACATCATGTCATGGCTGTCTTGACTTTACAATCATTTTAAACTTTCCTGAAGGAATCAATAAAGAACTATCTATCTATCTATTTCTACAACTCTTATTTTTTTGTGATGTAGTGATTGAAGCACATACTTGTTGCTCACAAACAACATTCATGAAGTTTGCTTCTTTTATGAATTTATTATGGCTCTACTGAAAATGTGAGGGTGAAAAGTATACATACAGCAATGTTAATATTTGCTTCCTTGGCAAGTTGACCTGCAATAAGGCGCTTTTGGTAGCCATCCACAAGCTTCTGCTTGACCACTTGACCACTAAATTGCTGCAGTTCAGCTAAATGTGTTGCTTTTCTCACATGGACTTGTTTCTTCAGCATTGTCCACACCTTTAAGTCAGGACTTTGGTAAGGCCATTCTAAAACCTTCATTCTAGCCTGATTTAGCCATTCCTTTACCACTTTTGAGGTCTGTTTGGGGTCATTGTCCTGTTGGAACACCCAACAAGACCCAACCTCCGGGCTGATGATTTTAACTTGTCCTGAAGAATTTGGAGGTAATCCTCCTTTTTCCATCCATCCGTCCATTTTCTACCGCTTGTCCCTTTTGGGGCCGCGGGGGGTGCTGGAGCCTATCTCAGCTGCAGATAGACAACATTCACACTCACATTCACACACTAGGGCCAATTTAGTGTTGCCAATCAACCTATCCCCAGGTGCATGTCTTTGGAGGTGGGAGGGGCCTATCCCCAGGTGCATGTCTTTGGAGGTGGGAGGGGCCTATCCCCAGGTGCATGTCTTTGGAGGTGGGAGGATTAATTCAAATCAATTTAATCTGTGTTTGGCTCCTACAAAACAGCACAGTTTTAACATTTAACAAGGGAAAAACACTTTTAGATAATATTGTACTGTGTGAAAAACAATACAAAATAATGTACTACGAAGATCTATAGTAGTTTTTTTGAAGTAATGTAATAATGTTTTCATTGTCCCATTTACTCTCTACCAGTTCCATTGACCGCAAAACAGGCCCAGAGCATAATACTACCACCACCGTGCTTGACGGTAGGCATGGTGTTCCTGGGATTAAAGGCCTCACCTTTTCTCCTCCAAACACATTGCTGGGTATTGTGGCCAAACAGCTCCATTTTTGTTTCATCTGACCACAGAACTTTCCTCCAGAAGGTCTTAACTTGGGACGGCGTGGCGCAGTTAGGAGAGTGGCCGTGCCAGCAACCTGAGGGTTCCTGGTTCAATCCCCAGCTTCAACCAACCTACTCACGTCCGTTGTGTCTTTGAGCAAGACACTTCACCCTGGATAGGGCCTTGCATGGCAGCTCCCGCCATCAGTGTGTGAAGGTAGAAATAGTTACCTTAAGGTAGAAAATCACTGTACAAGTATGACCATTTATCTTTGTCCGTGTGATGTCAGATGAAACAAAAATGGAGCTGTTTGGCCAAATATTAACATTGCTGTATGTATACTTTTGACCCTCACATTTTCAGTAGACCCATAATAAATTCATAAAAGAAGCAAACTTCATGAATGTTGTTTGTGAGCAACAAGTATGTGCTCCAATCACTACATCACAAAAAAATAAGAAATGATTGTAAAGTCAAGACATGATGTTCTTTACAAGTGTATGTACAATTTTGACCACCATACGAGGTCAACCTAGGGCAGGGGTCGGCAACCCGCGGCTCTTTGACCACTCTGATGCGGCTCAGCTGCATACCTGCCGACCCTCCCGATTTTCATGGGAGACTTCCAGATTTCACTGGCTCTCCCAGATATTTCCTGGGGTAAATATTCTACGATTTTCATTCTATTCTAACAAGGGTGTGCCGCGATGTCACAGCATTGAACACCCTCTACAACATCTACAAACAGCATGTCAGCCCAGCCACATGTTGTATGCAGCTTCTGCTTGCACTCGTAAGGGACAGCAGGGCATACTTGGTCAACAGCCATACAGGTTACACTGACGGTGGGCGTATAAAACAACTTTAACACTCTTACTAATATGCGCCACACTGTGAACCAAAACCAAACAAGAATGACAAACACATTTCGGGAGAACATCCGCACCGTAACACAACATAAACACAACAGAACAAATACCCAGAATCCCATGCAGCCTTAATTCTTCCGGGCTACATTATACACCCCGCTACCACCAAACCCCTCTCCCCCTCCGTGCGTCGGTTGAGGTGGGCGGGGTTTGGTGGTAGCAGGGGTGTATAAAATAGCCCGGAAGAGTTAGGGATGCATGGGATTCTGGGTATTTCTTCTGTTGTGTTTATGTTGTGTTACGGTGCGGATGTTCTCCCGAAATGTGTTTGTCATTCTTGTTTGGTGTGGGTTCACAGTGTGGCGCATATTAGTAAGAGTGTTAAAGTTGTTTTGTACGGCCACCGTAGTGTGACCTGTATGGCTGTTGACTAAGTATGCCTTGCTGTCACTTACGTGTGGCTGGGCTGACATGCTGTTAGTACAGGTTGTAGAGGGTGTAGAGGGCGTTAAATGCTGTTAGTACAGGTTGTAGAGGGCGTTAAATGCTGTTAGTACAGGTTGTAGAGGGTGTAGAGGGCGTTAAATGCTGTTAGTACAGGTTGTAGAGGGTGTAGAGGGCGTTAAATGCTGTTAGTACAGGTTGTAGAGGGCGTTAAATGCTGTTAGTACAGGTTGTAGAGGGTGTAGAGGGCGTTAAATGCTGTTAGTACAGGTTGTAGAGGGTGTAGAGGGCGTTAAATGCTGTTAGTACAGGTTGTAGAGGGTGTTAAATGCTGTTAGTACAGGTTGTAGAGGGTGTTAAATGCTGTTAGTACAGGTTGTAGAGGGTGTTAAATGCTGTTAGTACAGGTTGTAGAGGGTGTTAAATGCTGTTAGTACAGGTTGTAGAGGGTGTAGAGGGCGTTAAATGCTGTTAGTACAGGTTGTAGAGGGTGTAGAGGGCGTTAAATGCTGTTAGTACAGGTTGTAGAGGGTGTAGAGGGCGTTAAATGCTGTTAGTACAGGTTGTAGAGGGTGTAGAGGGCGTTAAATGCTGTTAGTACAGGTTGTAGAGGGTGTAGAGGGCGTTAAATGCTGTTAGTACAGGTTGTAGAGGGTGTAGAGGGCGTTAAATGCTGTTAGTACAGGTTGTAGAGGGTGTAGAGGGCGTTAAATGCTGTTAGTACAGGTTGTAGAGGGTGTAGAGGGCGTTAAATGCTGTTAGTACAGGTTGTAGAGGGCGTTAAATGCTGTGCCATCGCGGCACGCCCTTATTATTATTGTTGTTTGGGTGTAAACCAGCAGACGTTGGAGAGAATAATTGTCCCAAAAGTCGGGAGTCTCCCGGAAAACTCGGGAGGGTTGTGAAGTATGATGCTGTCAAGTATGATGCTGTCAAGTATGATGCTGTCAAGTATGATGCTGTCAAACACATTCATTTAAAAGTCGCGGGCCGCACTAACATGACATTTGCATATTAAGGTGGGGCCGCGTGTCTGGTTTATACATAGCACAAAGCAACAAAAAACTTTGTATGCAGTTTTATTTAATTTTAAATTTCAAAAGTTTTGTGGCTCCCATTGTTTTCTTTAATTAGTGAAACTGGTCAAAATGTCTCTTTGTGTGGTAATTAGGTTGCCGACTCCTGGCCTAGGGATTCATTTTGCATGTCCATTTTCTACATTTAACTTCATTGCTGGAAGAAATACTAAATATTGGCCAAGCTAAGCACAATTAGCATGTTTAAGCTAAGCATGGAGTCAACTTACCTTAAGTAAACAAACCTGGCGTCACCTTTCACCTCGTAACCTCACGTGTTACCCCACAAGTTGAGCGGAAGTCACTTCCGCCTCCTCCTATCGATTATTCGAATGTGAAGTTGTTGTTGGAAGTTCTTCTAGCACTTTCTTTTGCTGCTGCCCGCCGGTTAGCAAGCTTGCTGGGAAAAAATATATATAAATAAATAAAATAAAAATACAGGCACTCTAATGACGTCCGAGGATTGTGGCATTTCCAAGTGTGACTCCGCGGTTTTTGTGAGCACAAACTTGAAGACATTTGAATTGAATGGAGAAGTTTAGGGTGGCGCTGCCTTTTCTTCTCCGTACTCCATGTTGAACAGAGATGTCGCCAACCAGGCCCCGCCCACGCATCACGTGACTCACACAAAGGAGCGCGGCTAGTAGTCCAGCGACCTGCCCGTCAAGCGTAGCGACATTCCCATTGGATGATATCGGTACCGCCCCTTTACCTTCACAGCAGACCTGCAGGAGGTTGCTGTGACAATGTTGCTAGTGGCACAGATTACTAAATCAAATGTTACGTAAATGCATCCTCTGAAACATCCACGTTTGACTACTACTGCTACTATCAAGCTTAGCTTTATTTCATGGCTTCGAGTTAGTTCCTCACTGATGTGATCCTTTTGACTTTGGCTCAAGTACTAACATTAATCACTTGCAAGTAAACCCCAATTAGACATCTTATATTTACAACTAGTACCAAGTTTAACCATGAATTGATTAACGTGGACCCCGACTTAAACAAGTTGAAAAACGTATTCGGGTGTTACCATTTAGTGGTCAATTGTACGGAATATGTACTGTACTGTACAATCTACTAATAAAAGTCTCAATCCATCAATCAAGTCAACTGAAAAAAAGCTAAAAGTGACTACTTTAATCATCATCGTAATTTTGGGAGTGGTGGGGACTCTTTTAGTTCTGTTCTGCACATTTTAAAGTCTTAAAACAATGTGACGGTATTAAATGGAGACAAGTCAAAAACTAGCACCAGGTGGAAAATGTAAGCTCAGGCTAAATTGCTTCTCCCACAAACTCATTGATTGGTTTTCTGCGGCTGACTTTTTGCCAATAATAATTGACAGCATCCGACCAATCAGCAGCATCCGACCAATCAGCAGCATCCGACCAATCAGCAGCATCAGAACCAATCAGCAGCATCCGACCAATCAGCAGCATCCGACCAATCAGCAGCATCCGACCAATCAGCAGCATCCGACCAATCAGCAGCATCCGACCAATCAGCAGCATCAGAACCAATCAGCAGCATCCGACCAATCAGCAGCATCCGACCAATCAGCAGCATCCGACCAATCAGCAGTCAGATGCAGGATAAAAGCCAGTTGGTCAACCAACATGAACCACTAAAAATGAAGACAAATAAAAATCCATTTAAGAGGAATCTTGTGTTGCACTCAAAGCTAGTCAACACACAGGTGTCAAACTCAAGGTCCCTCAACACACAGGTGTCAAACTCAAGGCCCCTCAACACACAGGTGTCAAACTCAAGGCCCCTCAACACACAGGTGTCAAACTCAAGGTCCCTCAACACACAGGTGTCAAACTCAAGGCCCCTCAACACACAGGTGTCAAACTCAAGGCCCCTCAACACACAGGTGTCAAACTCAAGGCCCCTCAACACACAGGTGTCAAACGCAAGGTCCCTCAACACAAAGGTGTCAAACTCAAGGTCCCTCAACACACAGGTGTCAAACTCAAGGTCCCTCAACACACAGGTGACAAACTCAAGGCCCCTCAACACACAGGTGTCAAACTCAAGGCCCCTCAACACACGGTGTCAAACTCAAGGCCCCTCAACACAAAGGTGTCAAACTCAAGGCCCCTCAACACAAAGGTGTCAAACTCAAGGCCCCTCAACACACAGGTGTAAGGTCCACGGTCAACAGCACAAGGTGTCAAACTCAAGGCCCCTCAACACACAGGTGTCAAACTCAAGGCCCCTCAACACAAAGGTGTCAAACTCAAGGCCCCTCAACACAAAGGTGTCAAACTCAAGGCCCCTCAACACACAGGTGTCAAACTCAAGGTCCCCTCAACACAAAGGTGTCAAACTCAAGGCCCCTCAACACACAGGTGTCAAACTCAAGGCCCCTCAACACAAAGGTGTCAAACTCAAGGCCCCTCAACACAAAGGTGTCAAACTCAAGGCCCCTCAACACAAAGGTGTCAAACTCAAGGCCCCTCAACACAAAGGTGTCAAACTCAAGGCCCCTCAACACAAAGGTGTCAAACTCAAGGCCCCCTCAACACACAGGTGTCAAACTCAAGGTCCCTCAACACAAAGGTGTCAAACTCAAGGCCCCTCAACACAAAGGTGTCAAACTCAAGGCCCCTCAACACAAAGGTGTCAAACTCAAGGCCCCTCAACACACAGGTGTCAAACTCAAGGTCCCTCAACACAAAGGTGTCAAACTCAAGGCCCCTCAACACAAAGGTGTCAAACTCAAGGCCCCTCAACACACAGGTGTCAAACTCAAGGCCCCTCAACAAACAGGTGTCAAACTCAAGGCCCCTGAACACACAGGTGTCAAACTCAAGGCCCCTCAACACAAAGGTGTCAAACTCAAGGCCCCTCAACACACAGGTGTCAAACTCAAGGCCCCTCAACACACAGGTGTCAAACTCAAGGCCCCTGAACACACAGGTGTCAAACTCAAGGTCCCTCAACACAAAGGTGTCAAACTCAAGGCCCCTCAACACACAGGTGTCAAACTCAAGGCCCCTCAACACAAAGGTGTCAAACTCAAGGCCCCTCAACACAAAGGTGTCAAACTCAAGGCCCCTCAACACAAAGGTGTCAAACTCAAGGCCCCTCAACACAAAGGTGTCAAACTCAAGGCCCCTCAACACAAAGGTGTCAAACTCAAGGCCCCTCAACACACAGGTGTCAAACTCAAGGTCCCTCAACACAAAGGTGTCAAACTCAAGGCCCCTCAACACAAAGGTGTCAAACTCAAGGCCCCTCAACACAAAGGTGTCAAACTCAAGGCCCCTCAACACACAGGTGTCAAACTCAAGGTCCCTCAACACAAAGGTGTCAAACTCAAGGCCCCTCAACACAAAGGTGTCAAACTCAAGGCCCCTCAACACACAGGTGTCAAACTCAAGGCCCCTCAACAAACAGGTGTCAAACTCAAGGCCCCTGAACACACAGGTGTCAAACTCAAGGCCCCTCAACACAAAGGTGTCAAACTCAAGGCCCCTCAACACACAGGTGTCAAACTCAAGGCCCCTCAACACACAGGTGTCAAACTCAAGGCCCCTGAACACACAGGTGTCAAACTCAAGGCCCCTCAACAAACAGGTGTCAAACTCAAGGCCCCTCAACACACAGGTGTCAAACTCAAGGCCCGGGGGCCAAATCTGGCCCACCACATTATTGTGTGTGGCCCGTGAAAGCCTGGAAATAATATGCGGTAATAAAATGCTTCATCTTTTCTTACTAAATATATTTGTTCTTTCCCTTTTGACATTCAAAATCATGTACTGCATGCAATTGCACATGCTTTTAAAATTCAGTATCCAAATATGGGCTAAAATCAACTTTGGTACTGTTTTTTTCCCCATATAACAGTAAAACATTAAACAAACATAAAAAAACATCCAAACAAGATTTTACAGTAAAAAAACAACAACTGTCAGCTCTGTTGTTTGAATTTGACCACTAAAACAGTGCTATTGTTTCTCCATTCCATTCCATTTTTTATATGCTGTAAAAAAAACTCTGCTTTTGCTGTCAAATTCTGGTGACTGAGCTGCCAGTTTTAAAGTCAAATTGTAATATATTTAAAGATATTGTTAATGTATTATATATGTACATGTATATTCATATATTACTCGTTAAAAGCGGCCCTCTGAGGGCAACCATAACTGCCATGTGGCCCTTAATAAAAAACAGTTTGACACTCTTGTTCTAGAGGATTTTGGGGTTTTTTTTGTCCAGAAGGCCAAAAGTCAACAGAAGAAAAGCCCCAGATATATTCATTTGCAAGCTGTTGGTGCAACAAGTCATTACAGTTTCCTGTGCTGCACTTTGGCAATGAAGCATGATTGCAGCATTCATTTATTTACACAATCACATCATTCTTGCTAGTGTTGAGATATTACTTGGAGGATTTGTGAATAAGGCAAACCATGATCCAAGTTCTGCACTATTCCTGCCATGAGCTGGCGACTTGTCCAGGGTCGAGCCCGCCTTCCACCCGAATGCAGCTGAGATAGGCTCCAGCACGCCCTGTGACTCCAAGAGGGACAAGCGGTAGGAAATGGATGAATGGATGGAGTTCTCCACTATAGGCAGACTCAGAGAAAGACTCAGTTTAAGATCATTTGTTTCAATGGATTGACTGACTGATGTCGTTGTGGCTTGTACAGCCCTTTGAGACACTTGTGATTTAAGGCTATATAAATAAACATTGATTGATTGATTGATTGATTCATGATCAAGTGCTTCGCTGACATCAAATGAACAGAATGACAGAAGACAGTGTGAGAGATTTTGAATTGATTAACTCACTTCATTTGTCGGCAGATTGACAGAAACCAACACAGACTTGTATTTGTAATTGGGACACATTGTATCACAATACAAAAAGCTCTGTTTTCATCACATAATTCCACAGTATTCTGGACATCTGGGTTGGTGAATCTTTTGCAATTTGTTCAATGAACAATGGAGACTGCAAAGAAGAAAGCTGTAGGTGGGATCGGTGTATTAGCGGCTGGCTGCAGCAACACAACCAGAAGGACTTTGACTTGGATAGCAGACACGCTACCATGAGTACAGCTTTGGCTTCCAAACATTTGATCGCTTGCCCGTACGTGGCGCTATGTGCATGTCTCGTACGTAACTTTGGGGAAATATATGTTTCTTGCCGACTCTGATAGTGGCCGGGGTGTTGTCGAAAGCTACAACCTCCGTCTCCGGGCCGCCGACCGCACCGATCATCGTGGTGAAGTCCTTCGTCGCGCTGACGATCGCTGGAACGCAGGTGAGCACGGGTGTTGATGAGCAGATGAAAGCTGACGTAGGTGGAGAGCTAATGTTTTTATCATAGCTCTGTTGAGGTCCCATTGCTAAGTTAGCTTCAATGGCGTCGTTAGCAACAGTATTGCTAGGCTTTGCCAGGCTGGAAAGCATTAACCGTGTAGTTACATGTCCAGAGTTTGGTAGTATTGTTGATCTTCTGTCTATCCTTCCAGTCAGGGGCTTATTTCTTTTGTTTGTATCTGCATTTAAGCACGATGCTATCACGTTAGCTCAGTAGCTAAAGTGCTTCGCCGATGTATTGTCGTGGAGATAAAAGTCACTGTGAATGTCCATTTGGCGTTCTGGACTCTCATTTTCAAGAGGATATAGTATCCCAGGTGGTTTAAAATACAAATCCGTGATCCACAATAAAAAAGGAGAAAGTGTGGAATCCAATGAGCCAGGTTGTACCTAAGTTACGGTCAGAGCGAAAAAAAATGTGTCCTGCACTGCACTCTAGTCCTTCACTCTCACGTTCCTCATCCACAAATCTTTCATCGTGGCTCAAATTAATGGGGTAATCGTTGCTTTCTCGGTCCGAATCTCTCTCGCTAGCTGGTGTAAACAATGTGGAAATGTGAGGAGCCTTTCAAGCTGTGACGTCACGCTACTTCCGCTACAGGCAAGGCTTTTTTATCAGCGACCAAAACTTTATCGTCGATGTTCTCTACTAAATCCTTTCAGCAAAAATATGGCAATATCGCAAAATGATCAAGTATGACACATAGAATGGATCTGCTATCCCCGTTTAAATAAGAACATTTCATTTCAGTAGGCCTTTAAATACCAACAAGTGAGTTATTTGAGGAATCAGACTAATTTAGTGCATGGAAACGTGGTGATTGACTCAAGTTAGTGGACTGCAGTCTCAAGTCCATTCAGCTGAATTTCTTCACTGACTCAAGTTCGCAGATTCATCTGAAACTTTGCAGGCTCAAGTGGTTCTGCTGGATTTGTTAGGAATGCTCTTTGTGGCGGAGGTTGTGTGAGCCCAAAAAGCAGAAGGCAGCGGGCAACGTCAAAAAGTCCATAAATCCAAGGTAGAGTGCAACAGGGACATGCACAAAACAAACATGGGGAAACTGCAAGAAAAATAACTAAGGAGAACTAACAAGAAAGAAATGCCACAAAGTGTGAACGTTCCTATTGAAACACCAAACATTTGGAATGATCCCACACCCAAGAAAGAAGAGAGACTGGCTAGAATAGCCCTCAGACACCAGGTGAGCAAACAATCTGCAGGTGAGGAGGGACGCGCTCAGAAAGAGAGAAGAAAGCTAGAGCCAACAAAACAGCAGATGGAACTAAAATAAGAGCGTCAAAGAAGAAGGAAAAGCATGCAAAAACTAAAAGAACGGCTTGGCCTGACAGATGCTAACAGAAGTCATTTACTGACTCCAACTAATGCTGATCATTCTGATCAATTTGTTCACTGACTTGAGTCTGCACACTCCCAAAAAGATGACTGACATGAAACTGGTTCACTGACTTGACTGGTATTCCAAACATGTCTGCTGGAACAAAAGACTGACACTTCAACTATTCTGCTAAGATTTATGAAAACTTCCGCTGTAAATTGCGTTCTT
>NC_084736.1:2228488-2233488 GCF_033978785.1 Entelurus aequoreus
CATATTATCTTGCACACCCTTTCTGCTCCTGTCAAACTAATCTCTCCTTACAGCAGGCAAAGTCTTTGACGCAGGCCACACTTTGTATGTTTGCTGGTTCAAAGAAGTCCACTGTAGTCCTGAACAACAACTATCAAAAATAGAGTGCATACAATTTGGTGTAGAAAAGAGTTTCAGCGGTGAGTTTAGTAGCACCGCAGAGCGAGTGGACGCAACTGATCAAGGACACTTGAGTTGACTTCATGTTGTTAGTGTGGACTGCTGGACTTGGACTTGACTTGTTCAACACACGGCCATGCTGGACTTGGACTTGACTTGTTCAACACACGCCATGCTGGGCTGCTGGACTTGACTTGTTCAACACACGCCATGCTGGGCTGCTGGACTTGGACTTGACTTGTTCAACACACAGCCATGCTGGGCTGCTGGACTTGGACTTGACTTGTTCAACACACGCCATGCTGGGCTGCTGGACTTGGACTTGACTTGTTCAACACAGCCATGCTGGGCTGCTGGACTTGGACTTGACTTGTTCAACACACGCCATGCTGGGCTGCTGGACTTGGACTTGACTTGTTCAACACAGCCATGCTGGGCTGCTGGACTTGGACTTGACTTGTTCAACACAGCCATGCTGGGCTGCTGGACTTGGACTTGACTTGTTCAACACACAGCCATGCTGGGCTGCTGGACTGCTGGACTTGACTTGTTCAACACAGCCATGCTGGGCTGCTGGACTTGGACTTGACTTGTTCAACACACGCCATGCTGGGCTGCTGGACTTGGACTTGACTTATTCAACACACGCCATGCTGGGCTGCTGGACTTGGACTTGACTTGTTCAAAACACAACCATGCTGGACTTGGACTTGAGTTGTTCAACACACGCCATGCTGGGCTGCTGGACTTGGACTTGACTTGTTCAAAACACAACCATGCTGGACTTGGACTTGAGTTGTTCAACACACAGCCATGCTGGGCTGCTGGACTTGGACTTGACTTGTTCAACACAGCCATGCTGGGCTGCTGGACTTGGACTTGACTTGTTCAACACACAGCCATGCTGGGCTGCTGGACTTGGACTTGACTTGTTCAACACAGCCATGCTGGGCTGCTGGACTTGGACTTGACTTGTTCAACACAGCCATGCTGGGCTGCTGGACTGCTGGACTTGACTTGTTCAACACAGCCATGCTGGGCTGCTGGACTTGGACTTGACTTGTTCAACACACGCCATGCTGGGCTGCTGGACTTGGACTTGACTTGTTCAACACACGCCATGCTGGGCTGCTGGACTTGGACTTGACTTGTTCAAAACACAACCATGCTGGACTTGGACTTGAGTTGTTCAACACACGCCATGCTGGGCTGCTGGACTTGGACTTGACTTGTTCAAAACACAACCATGCTGGACTTGGACTTGAGTTGTTCAACACACGCCATGCTGGGCTGCTGGACTTGGACTTGAGTTGTTCAACACACGCCATGCTGGGCTGCTGGACTTGGACTTGACTTGTTGAAAACACAACCATGCTGGACTTGGACTTGAGTTGTTCAACACACGCCATGCTGGGCTGCTGGACTTGGACTTGACTTGTTCAAAACACAACCATGCTGGACTTGGACTTGAGTTGTTCAACACACGCCATGCTGGGCTGCTGGACTTGGACTTGAGTTGTTCAACACACGCCATGCTGGGCTGCTGGACTTGGACTTGACTTGTTCAACACACGCCATGCTGGGCTGCTGGACTTGGACTTGACTTGTTCAACACACGCCATGCTGGGCTGCTGGACTTGGACTTGACTTGTTGAAAACACAACCATGCTGGACTTGGACTTGAGTTGTTCAACACACGCCATGCTGGGCTGCTGGACTTGGACTTGACTTGTTCAAAACACAACCATGCTGGACTTGGACTTGAGTTGTTCAACACACGCCATGCTGGGCTGCTGGACTTGGACTTGAGTTGTTCAACACACGCCATGCTGGGCTGCTGGACTTGGACTTGACTTGTTCAACACACGCCATGCTGGGCTGCTGGACTTGGACTTGACTTGTTGAAAACACAACCATGCTGGACTTGGACTTGAGTTGTTCAACACACGCCATGCTGGGCTGCTGGACTTGGACTTGAGTTGTTTGTGCTGGAGGCCGTCTAGAAGTGACGTGCTGTGAAAATAGTGATGGTTGTCCTGTCCAGTGGACTTCTACTTAGTTTCACCGGCAGAAGGAAGAGAGGAAGCCAGGAGAGAAGACTTTGGTGAAACCTAAAAGATGGAGAAATGTTATCTGGAGTGAACAAGCAAGGACTGAGCTGATGTGAAAGATGCTCACAGGGGAAGGAGGCTTTGCAAAGTTGAGGTGAGCATAAAGAAGCACGGCGATGTCATTCTGGCTGGCCTCCATGGCGATGGACAGCGCCGTGCTGCCGTCCTGAAACAACAACACACTTGAATGCACCACATGTCTTCTTCTTCTTGTCCTGAAACAACAACACACTTGAATGCACCACATGTCTTCTTCTTCTTGTCCTGAAACAACAACACACTTGAATGCACCACATGTCTTCTTCTTGTTGTCCTGAAACAACAACACACTTGAATGCACCACATGTCTTCTTCTTCTTGTCCTGAAACAACAACACACTTGAATGCACCACATGTCTTCTTCTTCTTGTCCTGAAACAACAACACACTTGAATGCACCACATGTCTTCTTCTTGTTGTCCTGAAACAACAACACACTTGAATGCACCACATGTCTTCTTCTTGTTGTCCTGAAACAACAACACACTTGAATGCACCACATGTTGCTGACACATGTCATGCACATGAGATGTGAGAAAAGGTAATGGTTGACGTGTGTGAGAGGTGCACGTGGTGAGAAAAGGTAATGGTTGACGTGTGTGAGAGGTGCACGTGGTGAGAAAAGGTAATGGTTGACGTGTGTGAGAGGTGCACGTGGTGAGAAAAGGTAATGGTTGACGTGTGTGAGAGGTGCACGTGGTGAGAAAAGGTAATGGTTGACGTGTGTGAGAGGTGCACGTGGTGAGAAAAGGTAATGGTTGACGTGTGTGAGAGGTGCACGTGGTGAGAAAAGGTAATGGTTGAAGTGTGTGAGAGGTGCACATGGTGAGAAAAGGTAATGGTTGAAGTGTGTGAGAGGTGCACGTGGTGAGAAAAAGTAATGGTTGACGTGTGTGAGAAAAGGTAATGGTTGACGTGTGTGAGAAAAGGTAATGGTTGACGTGTGTGAGAGGTGCACGTGGTGAGAAAAGGTAATGGTTGACGTGTGTGAGAGGTGCACGTGGTGAGAAAAGGTAATGGTTGACGTGTGTGAGAAAAGGTAATGGTTGACGTGTGTGAGAAAAGGTAATGGTTGACGTGTGTGAGAGGTGCACGTGGTGAGAAAAGGTAATGGTTGACGTGTGTGAGAGGTGCACGTGGTGAGAAAAGGTAATGGTTGACGTGTGTGAGAAAAGGTAATGGTTGACGTGTGTGAGAAAAGGTAATGGTTGACGTGTGTGAGAGGTGCACGTGGTGAGAAAAGGTAATGGTTGACGTGTGTGAGAAAAGGTAATGGTTGACATGTGTGAGAGGTGCACGTGGTGAGAAAAGGTAATGGTTGATGTGTGTGAGAAAAGGTAATGGTTGACATGTGTGAGAGGTGCACGTGGTGAGAAAAGGTAATGGTTGACGTGTGTGAGAAAAGGTAATGGTTGACGTGTGTGAGAGGTGCACGTGGTGAGAAAAGGTAATGGTTGACGTGTGTGAGAGGTGCACGTGGTGAGAAAAAGGTGTGAAAGTCCTCACGTTGTCAGCAAGCGTGGCGTCACAGCCGGGCACAGACAGTAGTTGGCGCACAATGTCCACGTGGCCGTGCTCGCAGGCGCACATCAGCGCGGTGGAGCCGTCATCGTCTCGGATGTTGACCTGGGCCCCGCAGGAGAGGAGGGCTCGCACCATGTCCCCCCTGCCGTGGCTGACCGCCAGCATCAGCGCCGTCTGACCCGCCTGGGTGGGCAGAAAAGATGTTGTGTGCGTGTAGTACACACCAGCAGGCCATAGAGGGCGCACCTGGCTGGCTTTGGCGTTGACGTCGCCCGTGTGCAGGAGCTGCAGGACAGTTTGAAGGTCGCGGTCGGAGTGGAAGGCAGCCAGCGCCGTGAGCATGATGGCCGTGTAGCCCGCCTTGTTCTGCCGCTCAGCGTTACACAAACCTGACACACAACATTACACACCTTTTTTAAATAAATACTCTCAGTTGTTTATTTCAACAGCACAGCAGCCTGGTTGCTAGGCAACATTGCTGCTTTCATGACAAAAGTCATTAAGTGTTTCTTTGGTGAAAATGAAGTCATGCTAAAATATTGTCAGTCTGCTCCCAAGTTGAAGTGCAATGCTGACACAATGTAGTGTGAATACTTTCAATGTTCAACACTTTACTTACTTTACTTTACTTTACTTTACTTTACTTTACTTTACTTTAAGTCATGCTAAAATATTGTCAGTCTGCTCCCAAGTTGAAGTGCAATGCTGACACAATGTAGTGTGAATACTTTCAATGTTCAACACTTTACTTACTTTACTTTACTTTACTTTACTTTACTTTACTTTACTTTAAGTCATGCTAAAGTATTGTCAGTCTGCTCCCAAGTTGAAGTGAAATGCTGACACAATGTAGTGTGAATACTTTCAATGTTCAACACTTTACTTACTTTACTTTACTTTACTTTACTTTACTTTACTTTACTTTACTTTAAGTCATGCTAAAATATTGTCAGTCTGCTCCCAAGTTGAAGTGCAATGCTGACACAATGTAGTGTGAATACTTTCAATGTTCAACACTTTACTTACTTTACTTTACTTTACTTTACTTTACTTTACTTTACTTTAAGTCATGCTAAAATATTGTCAGTCTGCTCCCAAGTTGAAGTGCAATGCTGACACAATGTAGTGTGAATACTTTCAATGTTCAACACTTTACTTACTTTACTT